>NC_051158.1:57289105-57405054 GCF_013339745.2 Dermacentor silvarum | reverse complement strand
TCTCTACGACTTGCGTATGAATCACTTTGCGTTCTTTTGCCGACACGCGATAGGGCTTCTGGCGTATCGGGCCTGCGTCGTCGCATGTGATAATCCTGTGATTTGTGATTGAAGTCTCGCCAACTTTAGACGAATTTGCATAACATTCCCTCAAATCAAGCAAGAGCTCCCGCAGGGTTCCCTGGTTGTCTTTCGATCGCTCTGAACTGATGTCGATGTTGCCCAGTGACTTTTCAGCCATCCCCACAGCTTCAGAGGTGAAACATTCACCCACGTTCTCTATTTCGTCGGCAAACGCTATCGAAGCATCGCGGAAAAGGTATCGATGCTCGTTACTGAAGTTGGTCACAAGCAACTAAGAACGGCCATCACTAAACTGTAGCACACTCTCATCGCTCGGTCGGCTGAGAAGGTGACTACACCTTCCCGTAGGGTAATGACAGAACCTTATTCTTGCAGAAACTCAACCGCAAGAATGATGGCAAGGGAGCATTCGCGTAGGACTAGATAGAATAGTCCGCATCAGTATCTACTAAAGCGCCAACCGCGTAACCATCGATCACCACCGGTATGTCGAGTGAAGCCGGTGATTCCGTTCATCTTCAGTTGACGTCGGATCGGTGTCCTTGCTCATTCGCGTCGATCGGAATTCTTTAGCGTGTCGACTGCCAGTGGCCTCGCCCCCAAAGGTTGCAGTGGTTCGTTTTCCCGGCGGGGACTTGGCGATCGTGCACCGTAGTATCGCTGGGGCGGTGGTCAAAATCGCCTTGGTGACGGCGAGCGGGACTGTCGCCTGGTAGGCGGTGGCATGCGCTGTTGAGCCAGATAATCTTTTACCTCCCGAGGTCGTTGGCCAAGTCGGGATATCCCATACCGACGTCCCGCAACCCGAGACGTCGGTATGGGCACTGACGGTACAAACGATCTGCCTCACCGCAGTGGAAGCACAGAGGCCGGCGGTCCCGTATGTGCCAAACATTCGACTTCCTAGGGGACATGCGTCGATCGTCGGCGAAATGTACCGGTTCCTCCTACGGAAGCATAGCGGGAGCAGCGGCAGAGGGAAACGCTGGAGGCGTGCGTCGTTCTGTGATGTATGGTACCGGTTGGGCAGATGAAAGCGTAACCGGATGAGCCGCGTGAACTAACAGCGGGGGTGGTGCAGGGCTTCTGCGTAGATCGCACGGCGGTGTTAAGTCGGTGCAGGCGTGGTGTAAGCAAGAGGACAGGTGGACTGCAGCGCTTGGTCAACTTCATCTTTTACAACACTCTCAATACAGCTCACCGCCGCTTGTGACATGCCGAAAACCTTATGTATTTCATCGCGCCCAACAGTGCGGATGAGTTCGCGGAGGTTGTCATTGTTGCTTCTGGTGGCCGTGAAAATATCGGTGGTGAATGTCACGTTCACTTGCCGCTCATAGAAGTTCGATCGTTGCTGAAGCATCTTCACCATACTTACAGCCTCCGATAAAAATTCGGCGACAGTCTTCGGCGGGCTCCTCACAAGACCAGCGAAGGGCTGCTCCTTCACTCTTCGCATCAGGTGACGCAACTTCTTGCCCTCGGTCATTCCTGAGTCTGCTCGTCTGTAGAGGCGCGTCATATCTTCGACGAAAGGGGTAACACTTTTGTTGGGAAGCTGCACGCGGACCTGGATTGCTCGTTCGGCTACTTCGCGGCGATCAGCACTGGCGTAGGTGTCTAGTAGCTGACGGCGGAACTCACGCCATGACGTCACTTGTTTCTTGCGGTTTTGGAACCATGTAAGCGCCCCGTCCTCCAGGCAAAAGTAGACCCTTCTAAGTTTAGTTGCGTCGTCCCATTCGTTGTATTCGGCCACGTGCTCAAAGTCGGCCATCCTGTCTTCGACATCTTCGAAGGCGTTGCCATGGAAGGACTTTGGAACCCGTGGATTCTGAAGTGTGTATCGGTTCGTCATTGCAGTGCTTTCCACACCGGTTAACGTGGTCAGAAGCGCTGCACTGTCTTCAGGAGGCAGTGCCCGGATCCTGCGGCTAGCCCGATGGACGGGACTATCGATTAGCACTGGGCTAGTGGGTCCACTCCCGGAATGGGTCTGCGATATGGGTGAGGAATACCTTGCACCTCCACCTCTTTGTCACATGCCTTGAGAGAGAACTGGCGACGCGACGTTTATTGAGGGTATCAGGCTCTTGAAAAACACGGCATTGGAAGCTGGCTATCGAGCGGGCGGAGTAGCACGTGCACTTCGTTCCCCTTGTCCGTGCCTGCCTCTTAGCACTGTAGCCACCACTGCTGGTGGCAATATGTTATGGTCCTAACGTATTCATCTGCACGCCTAGAAATTTTGCCCACATACACGAGTACAATAAATATATTAAAGTATCTGCTTGGTACTGTGCATTGTGTAGTGCATAGTAACGTTGAAAGCATATACCGCAAGCTTTTATTAGGCCACAGCACACATGTGCCGCCTCCTCAAAGTGGGCCAGCTAATGAGTGTTAATTCGCTGAAACCAAAGGAGCCGGCAGAAGTCCGCCCCTCAACAAGGTACACCATATCACAAACAAATGAATAAAGGCAGGTCATTTGCCAGCTTCTGATGATGGATAACCAGGATTTACATTTTTTTGTGATAGGCAGTAGAAGTATAGTCTTGCTCCATATGCGAAGCTAGGCATGGTAAGGAGTTCAGAAGTGAGAATGTGGCCATGTGTAGAAGGAGATATGGGTGCCAAGGCAGCTCACACAAAGCACAAAGCAGCAATGAATGCAGACAGCGAGCAAATACAGTCCAACCCACTTATAATGATACTGGTTTTAACATGATATTGGTTATAACAATGAGAACCTGCTGTACCGTGAACTTTTGCGTACTTTCTATGGTCTTCTGAACTCACAAGAGAATGAAAGGTGTTGGTACGACTGGCGACACCGATACGTGCACTTCCCGCCTGGTTCTTTGCTGTTTCTGTGGTCTCCATCGCGTCAGGTCGGCCTGTCAGATAAACTGCTGTCTCGCTATGCAGGCCCATACCGAGTACTTCATGCCGTGACTCCCGTCACCTATGAAATGGCCCCTGACGCCCCATCTGCTTCCCAGTCCATTGATATCGTGCACGTTAAACGACTGAAGAAGTATCACCCTCCAAATGATGACATTTAGGCGCTCCGAAACGTTGATTCTGCCGCCGGGGGATTATGCTACACGCGTGTTGTCGTTTTTGGCCGTTAGTTAAGGTATTTGGTTAAGGTCGGTATTTGGTCGCTTGAACGAGGCACGCGGGCGAAAAAGAAGAAGTACGAACTGAGCTCATGCTGTGAACCCAATCGGTCAGCGGCGCAACCGCTGCTGTAAATATAATCTGTAAATAATTTGTCGTGGAACTGACTCCTCCTTCGCATAACAATATTAAGAACTCATGGATCACACTACCCTAGTTTTATGCTGCTGTATGCACATTTACCATGATAAGCAATTGATTTACGTTTATTCTGTAGATGTCAAGTTGCTGCAATATCGGAGGCTAAGGAGCGGTGCAAATTATTGCTTATTCGGTACAATAAATTAAAATTGATTTTGCAATGAAAGTATGCGCATAAATAACTTAAGTGCACCAAATTTCGTCGCATGCGCTCTGTTGCCATAACAACCAAGTAATTTGTCAAGGCAAAGTGCTACGTATGAGCGGCGTACCTTTTTATGTTTGGCTAAACGCCATCTCAGACTGATGCCTAGAAGAAACTTGTAATGAAACTTGGAAGTCTTGCGGAAGCTACAACCAGGTCACAGTTATACGATGTTCCCCAGAGCCCGAAAAAGACAAGTAATTCGTAACATCACTTGAAATTCTTTTTCTTCACGACATCAACAAAGATTTGCTTTCATGTAGTAAGGTTACCACTTTACCAGTTTTGGGTCATTGAGTATTGTGGTAGCAAAAAAAAAAAGAAGTCTGTAACTGAGTGATAAGTGTAACTGGAAAGAGCAGGTACACTGTCATCCTTTATGAAAGGCAACGCGCGAGTGCGTGGCCTGTGCTCTGCGGCGGCTGCCTGCCTCGAAATCAACTGACTGCTAAAGACAGCACGTCCGCTTTTGGCGTCATCTATTGGCAAAGAAAATAACGAGTCGTGGCCGGTGGACAAGCGCTGTTAGATTACCCTCCGTCTCCGCTTGCGCCACGGGTGATGCCTGCAGCGCGTCGTCTACTGCTAACAAATGCAGTGCGGTGCGCGAGCACGGTTGAAACGTAAAACCGCTGTCTCTCCGCTTACGCGAGTTGCGCTTCGCCTTAACTAGCGCTATTTAGGCGAGAGCGATGCACTCAGGTGAAGGTTTGGTTGTGGTTTGCATTTTGGAAAGTGTATCACTGAACGCCGTGGAAATTTTCCTTCGAGGCAAAATCCCACTTACCCGTAAAGTATTGTTCTGTCGGCAGAGAAAGTACTCGGTCGTTTATTATATCCGCGCTTGATGCTATAACGCCATGCACAATCAAAGCACCCTGGCCGTGATGACAGCGAAGGAGGTGTTGCCACGTAAGAAATTTGAAGCAAAAAAAATGTTCCAAATGTTTCTAAAGATGTTAATCAATGTTGTATCTGCAATGAAAAAACGCGACCACAAAATTCAAAAACAGATATGTACATTTATTGACATAAAAAATATACGTGCGCGAGCGGAGAGGAAGCGTAATCTAGCAGCGCGTCTCCACCGGGCATGGCTCATTATTTTGTTGGCCAATAGATGACACCAAAAGCGGACGTGCTTTCTTTAGCTGTCGGTTGATGGCGCTGTAGGCAACCGCCGCAGAGCGCAGGGCAAGCGCTCGTGTGTTCCCTTTCATAAAGGATGACGGGTACATCCCGTGGCATTAGTGTATGAGCTGCAGACAAAATTATATGGCTTAACTTAAACTGAAAGTAATTTTTAAAGAGACTATGCAAGCAACACCTAAGCAATTTCTGCGAGCCCAAGTAGAGTAATTGAGCTTTGCGATGTGCAGAAAGAGGTACAGGTTGCGCCAGTCAACCAGAAGAAGAGTTCTCCTAGTATCTGCCTCTGATCACGCTTTCAGCCGTTAGTGATAGCCAAAATACAGCTTGTGCTATGAGGCTATCATTACATAAACCATACATGGAGAAGTACATATTAGCATGCTTTATGAGAAGCCAGTTGAGTAGTACTATACTGACCAGAAGTGACATATATAGTAACGTTCTGGCACAAAACAACCTTCCCAGTTTATCAACACTGACTGTCAAGTAAGTCAGAAAGTTGGTGCGGGTTCATGTTTAACTATTGAGGGCGAGACAGCAAGGGCAAGAAAAGACACCACAGAACACATAAGCTTTGAACTCAACATTTACTTTGATGGAAGTATTTAAAAAAAAAAAAGATTTACACAGCATGGGCACTTGTACTGCACAACATTTCTTTAGAAAGAGTGCACAAGGTGCAATATAAATGTACAAAAGCATGATAAACAGTACTTGCATAAAATAATCCAGCCCTAGAGGTTGGATGCAAACCTCTACGAGAATTTGTGTTTACTGATGGGAAGCCTTTAGAAAAATCCGGAAAACGCGCTCCCAGCAAGAGCAACAGAGCACGATAGTTAACCTGGATCAATGAACCGATCAGATCAGGGCAGATATTAAAGCGGCGACTAGGAAGATACAGACCGACCTCGAAACTGACAGGGAGGATAATCGGCTGGCACACCTACTCGAAGCAAAAACATCGCTACTGAACTGGTGGAAAGGGCAAAGGCTCAATCGGCGCCTTAGAAAAAAGATACCAGAGCTCAACAAAGCCATTGAGGAGTACTGTCGGTTACTAAGTCAACAGCAGTAGGATGCAATATGCAATTCGGTTGACTGACAATTGAGAGTGGGCGCCAAGTGGAATCTTCTCAACCATCTGCTCGACGCAACCAATGCTAGATCCAACCAAAGTAAAGTACTGGAGAAAATCGTGCATGAGAACACTCGCTAAGAAGACGTGTCGAAAGCCATGGATAACCTCGCTTGTCGGTATCTCCCACTGGGCTTGGCCAACCCAGTCGACTACCCAACGTATAGGGGCGGTTCGTGCCCCGAGTTCGACGCCCCCTTCAAAGTCTACGAGGTCAGGGAGGCCTACACTGCCTCAATGCCAGGTCCGCGCCAAGGCCCGATCAAATCACCAATAAAATCACCTATCAAATGTCAGATCACCTACGGGACAACATTATGGTTGCTCCTTTTCCCAAAAACGTGCATCCACAACACAATGCGAGCAGGCGCAAAGCTAGGGCTGTGGCATTGCTCCGGAGGATAAAATCCTCGCCTCACACGGTCACTTTCGTTGACGCGGCCCAGTACGAGCACACATTGCACTTCGTCGCAACGGCAGTTAATCACGATGGACACATCACTTGTGCGGCCTCCATCAGAGAGAGCATCCCGTCTAGGGCAGAGGAGGATGCGATTGCTCTGGCACTTCTCGACGATGAGAGAGCGGAAATATTTACTGACTCGAGGGCGGCGGTTCGGGCATTTGCCTCTGGTACCATCGCCGAGGAAGCTCATCAAATTCTCAAAGGCAAAGTCATCCAGCAACATGCAATCACGTGGTTCGCGCCACATCTCGAACCCCAACGCGACTCCCTCCCCAACCTCAATGACATCGTACACGTCCGAGCGCGCGAACTAACCCTCTGCGCTGACGCCACTGCGAGTCGAGGCTCCGTCGATTCTAGGGTCGTCGAGTTCCGTGACACTCTCTCCACCTTCAACGAGGTTACAAAACACTACTACCTTGGTAGGAGACTATACCCTCCCCCACACAGCACACTAACCAGACATCAAGCTGTCACACTACGCATGCTTCAGACGGGATCATATCCCAACCTGAATTTATTTCACTACATCAATCCAGACTGCTTTAGTCCAGACTGCCCTAGCTTCGGACAACGTAGTACATTAGACCACACGCTCTGGGGGTGCCCCTCGTTACAGAGGGGCCCGCATCGATGCACTGCAGAGGAGTGGAGCTCTGCTCTTCGGAGCTCCGACCAGTCACGCCAATTTTGGGGTGTCCAGAGAACTCACGATGCGGCGTTGGAGCTCGGTCTCTCCGTCCCGACGTGCGTGTGGCCCGCGGCTTCGTCACCTCCCTGAGAGGGGGCAACGGAGCTTCTCAAGACCTTCATTAAAGTTCTTTGTCTGTCTGTCTATGTGCATAAAATAATAGAGTAAATAAGCACGGAGTAATTGCTATTCCATGTCATTTACACAGTGTTCCTCCTTGTAATGCAATCATCATGAGCGCTGGCTGACACATGCTGTCCCATTTTATGTGGTATTCCTCAGTGATATCGTTGGTCAATTGGTTGCCGTAGGTGAACAAAACCGATGAAAAATGTAAATCTGGCACAAAGCACCAGTCGTGTCAATGCATGGTCAAGTGGGACGAGAATACGCGTAATGGTCCCTTGAGTGAATTATGGTGCTCTCCTGGGCGCATGTTGAGGCTCCAGCCATTCTGCCCCATGTACACATAATCAAAAGAATAGACTAAGCTACCCCTGATGAACACAAGACAAATGGGGTAGCAAGTCTCGCATGCCTGGGTGCCTTTCTCAATTCGCTATGCTATGCAGCATGTGCTATGCACACACATTTCCAGCGAAAATAAAGTAGGCAGGATATCCACGACAGTCCACAAGTGAATTAAGAAAGTTGAGCAGGTAAGCGAGGTTTGCTTAGTTAAAGATACCACCAAATTTGTCTAGTGTGTGTCAGAGGCAGTGTACTGCGTTCCTTTCAAATGTGGCCAAATGTACAAAGGACGCACTGGCCGGCAACTAAATACGTGCCAAAGAAATCACCATATTTCCCTCAAACGACCAGTATGCTCGTGCGGCGTGGCCGGGCATTGCCATGATAGGGCGTCAGGCCGGATTAAGATTGTTCATCTGTTTTGATCAACGGTGCAAAATTGACAAGAGAAATCAGTGAGGCACACCACATAAATAAGATGTGTGAGCCAGCCCCCATTATCAATTCATGAAAAAGGAACCTTTCTCGAAGACAAGTTATAGAAATTAGTCTGCGTCTATTCACTTTTTTTACGAAAATACCGTTTATCCTTATGTTATGCCTTTGTATTACAACACACACCTTCCCTCTGAAATAACTTGTGCACAAATAAGCTCACATCCAGTATCATTATGTTTAATCCTTCCATCAAAATAAACAGTCAGATGTTAGCAGCGGAATGTGTGGTCTCTCTTTCCTCCCTTTTTAAACTTTGTCCGGAAAAGTTACATGAACTGACCGACAAATACAAAATAAGACTACAACTTTCACCTAGCGGGCAGGGGTATTTGTCAGAATATGAGCAAATACAGTGATAGGTATCTGTTCGCATATTGTAGCAATAGTGGGGGCAAGCTAGCTTCAACACTGCTGCAATACTTCAGCTGTCACACGGCTACACTGTGCTTAAAACACCACAGTAGAAAGTGTAAGTGCACAGCATCAAAAACAAGCGGGTGCATCAACCATAAATTTGACATCAGCAGTCACAACATAGGATGCTGAAAAGAGAACCAATGTATTAGAAATAACTATTGCCAGCTGTGGAATTAGGGCTTGTTGGTTGATTATCATTATTAACGTTAAGCGGGAGACACACGGTACGATTCGGGGTCCGATCCGACATGAGGATCTGCGTGCTCCGACATGCGGCATACGGCGCTTCGGAGCACATAGGACGTACATCCGAACAAGCGAGCGGCGCATAAGCTCCGCCTAGATCTTGCGTCCCAGCTTGTACGCTCGCAAGACTTCATATCTTCGTCGATAAATACAAAATAAGCAAGTTTGCACAATGTGGCTTCGCTTTACACGAACGATGTCACTAAAATTATGTCCTTGCGAATGACAACACTTCGCAACGGTGTGTTGTCCGCTGAAGGCTGCGCTGACCGCCAGAGATAGGGCCGGTAGGCCTAGCTCGGCGGACGCCATGTCCGACGGCTCTTGCGATCGAGCTCGTAGAAGTGAGCTTATTTTTGCCATAACGATTAACACTGTACACGTTGGTTACCTGCACTTAAATACAATTGGATTACTGGACGCCGTCGATGCGAAGGGCAAGAGAGGGAGAGAGAAACTTTAATGAATAAAATGAAATTTGAGGTCCTGTGGTTGGGGCCCCTAGTCCAGGGCTCGACTGGCACGAGCGGTTCGCTGGGCTTGGTCCAGGAGAGCCAGTTGGCTGTCCTGGTCCTGGTCCGCAAGCCGCGCCTCCAACTGCCTGTTAAAATCTTGTGTTTTTAGTAGTATGGAGTTTATATGTTTCGGTCTGTTTGGGCATATCCACGTGATGTGCGGTAACGTTGGCGTGTCCCCGCACCACGGGCATTCGTCAGTGTATTGTTCTTGGTGAATAGGGCTAAATGTATGTAGGTTTGGGTATGTGTGTGTTTGAAGTCGACGCCAATTCCTCGCCTGTTGACTTAGGGTGAGGGCGTACATACTGCCTCCGCTCCTCTCTTTGGTGTTCGAGGATGTCGCGCGGTGTAGAGGGAGGCTCGTGACTGGGTCGGTCCGCAGCTCGGATGCTTAGTATACGCGAGTTAGTCGGTCCGCTCTTGTGTTGCCCTCCATGCCCTCGTGTGCGGGGCACCAAGTGAGGTTGTGGAATCCGGTAATTTGACTCCCTAGAATTTTAGTACTAAGCGCGGCGCCGTCCCGGAGAGATACAGGCGACAGGCGGTTTGTGAGTCGGTGAGTATGGCAGCAGATACGTCCCTATTCTCCGTGTCCCTAATTGCAAGTGCAGTCTTAGCGGCTTCTGCTGTGCTGGCAGATTTTGCCCTGACCGATGCAGCTATCACACGATTTTGGTTAGTGGCTACCACCGTATACTTGTCCCTGTCCGTTTGACTCGCGTCTGTGTAGAACACATCCAGTTGTCCTCTAAATATCTGGTACAAGGTTCTCGCTCGGGCCTTCCGGCGCCCTGCATGATATCTCGAACTCATATTCTTCGGAATTGGGGACACCATTATTTGCTGCCTGAATTCCTGGGTCATCTGCACTGTCTCTTCTGCACTGAACTGGGGGCGCAGTGCAAAGCCCAGTTTGGTTAATATGGTCCGACCCTGCGTTGATGCGCACAGCCGTTCCTTTTCCTCGAAGGGTGGCCGTCGCATATTCCTCGAAGGTATTGTGGATTCCTAATTTGTCGAGACGTTCTGTACTGGTATATTCTGGGAGCCCTAGAGCAGCTTTAAATGCCCGCCGAATGATCACTTCAAGCTGTTTGAGCTCCTGCTTGGTAATGCTTTGGAAAGGGAGTGCATAGGTTATACTACTGATGACAAAGGCGTGTACCAGTCGGATCGTTTCTTCTTCCGAGAAGCCCTCGCGGGTTCGCGTAGCCCTACGGATCACCTTAGCTACGTTTTGTGTAGTACCTTTGAGGTACTACACATCGCCGCACCGAGACATTTGTATAGCGTTTTTTCCAAACTATAGAACTGGCGATACTTTACCTGGTCATATTCGCGCTCCATCACCTGCTGAAAACCTCTTGTATATTTTAACCACTGATCTTGCATTGCGTATATTGTTTTTGTTTTCGCTTTTTCTCCTATGCCACATTTGTGCTCGGTACTCCCAATTCCCACAATAGCCCCTTGGAGCTACAGTATGTTGAAAAAAAATAAAAGAAATAAATTCCAATCTGATGGCTGTGCTAATTTGAAAGCAGCCAATTTAGCATGAAAAAATTCAGAGCCCTTCCACTATGTGAAGATGGAAGACCAGCGAAGCGGTTGGTTTTGTTTAGTTATATACATTTTTTAATTGGGTGGTTATGTTAAATGGTTCAAAAGACGCAACACATGACTTCGTTGCGTCGCCACGCGCCATATGCTGTATGTGCGACTGAAAGCGAGTTTAGGTGACTAGATTCACACCACCTTGCACCAGACCGCAGCATGTTGCGCCGTTGCCCGTTTGGCTTGTCGTCGCTTTCGCATCCATTCGCGGTGTCTCTTTCGGTCCCACGTGTGACAAGGGTAGCAGAAGGGCACGTTACATGACCCCAAGCCCCCAGGAGTATGTGCCATTGAGCTTGGACCCTTTCTGCACTATCACCAGCATCTGCCCACTTGTTATTAACGAAGCTTTCATCGTCATCATCATCAGCAGCAGCAGCAGCCTATATTTATGTCCACTGCAGGACGAAGGACCCTCCCTGTGATCTTCACAGGGAGAGTGACCTTGTCTTGCGCTAGCTGATTTTAACTTGCGCCTGCAAATTTCCTAACTTCATCACCCCACCTAGGTTTCTTTCGTCCTCGACTGCGCTTCGCTTCTCTTGGTATCCATTCTGTAACTCTAATGATCCACCGGTTATCCATCCTACGCATTACATGGCCTGCCCAGCTCCATTCCTTCTGATTAATGTCAACTAGAATATCGCCTATCCCTGTTTGTTCTCTGATCCACACCGCACTCTTCCTGTCTCTTAACGTTTAGGTTAACATTTTTTGTTCCATGGCTCCTTGTGGAGTCCTTAACTTGTTTCTAGCTTCTTTAACCTCCAAGCTTCCGTCCCAAATGTTAGCACCGGTAGAATGCAATGATTGAGCACTTTTCTTTTTTACGACAGTGGTAGGCTCCCACTCAGGATTTGGCAATGCCTGCCATATGCACTCCAAACCAATTATATTCTTCTGTAAATTTCTTTCTCATGATCAGGGTCCCATGTGAGTAATCGACCCATAAAACGTACTCCTTTACAGACTCTAGAGGCTGACTGGCGATTCTGAATTCTTGTTTCCTTGCCAGGCTATTGAACATTATGTTTGTCTTCTGCATATTAATCTTCAACCCCAGTCTTACACTTTCTAGGTTAAGGTCCTCAAAGTTTTGCGGTAATTTGTCCCCATTGTTGCTGAATAGGACAATGTCATCTACAAAACGAAGGTTGCTGAGATATTCGCCGTTGATCCTCACTCCTATGCATTAGCAGTCTAAGAGCTTGAATGCTTCTAAGCATGCAGTGAATAGCATTGGAGAGATTGTGTCTCCTTGCCTGACCCCTTTCTTGAAAGGTATCTTTCTACTTTTCTTGTGGAGAACCAAGTTTGCTGTGCAATCCTTGTAGATATTTGCCAAGATATTCACGTATGCCTCATGTGCTCCTTGATTACGCAATGCCTCTATGATTTCTGGTGTCTCTACTGAATCAAATGCTTTTTCATAATCCGTGAAAGCCATATAAAGAGGTTGATTATACTCCGCAGATTTCTCTATATAAAGCGAAGCTTTATAGGCGCACACGTGTCGGCGGTGGTGGTGGTGGTGGCGGTGTCATGCTGAAAAGTGGGCCGATCTAGTAATAGTACAAAAAGAGTCCAAGCTCAATGGCACAAACCTTTGTTGTGTGGGCCAATTGTGATTCAATTCAGTTCAATTCAGCTTTATTCAACATCTCTAAGATGTTTGGAGCACGGACAAAAAGCCGACTGGGTCCGTGCACCCAGTCATATATAGTCACCCAGTGATGATAGTGTAGAAAGAAGGGTCCAAGCCCAATGGCACAGACCAGGGCCAAAAGAAAAAGAGAGAGAGGAAGAAAGAACGAGAGAAAGAGACAGAGAGAGAGAAGGAAAGAGAAAGAAACATAGGGATAGAGAAAAAGAGAGAGCAAAAAAAGAAAATCACTAGCCCTTCCCCTGTCAAGAAAATGGGGGTAAGGAAAATTTGTCGCGTGTGCACATGACCTACTACTTTTCCTCCCCTTTCCTTCTACTTTTGTTTCCCTTCCGTGCAACTTTTCCTTCCGTTGGTTTGTACGCTTCCTTCCCTCGATGTATACATTTAATAAACGTTTATGTTTTATTGCCGTGACATGTCGTGAACTTTACGTTACCCTGACGAAGGTCTGATTCGCATAAGCCAAGCTTCGCTTACCCCCATTTTCTCGACAGGTGAAGTGCTGGTGAATACTTTTGTCAAAATCTCGTACACATTTTGTCCTGATCCCAGCAATCGACAGCTTCGCTGTAAGAAAACCCTAATAATACAAAAAGCAGAAAGAACTTTTATAAACCAAAGCACTGATAAACCAAGTTTGCAAAACCTAAGTTTACACCACAACACAATGGCATGTATGACAGCACCACACCACAGTGATGTGCACACCAATTAACACTAGACTACTGTGGTGCACACCAGGTAGCAATAAACCACGCCAGACCACTCCAGTGTGCACACCAGAACACATCAGTCCCTTCTTGCAGGTTCATCACAACCCATCAGTCCATGCTAGTGTGAACACCAGAACACAACTGACGGTGCTGGCGTAAACACCAAAACACACCAGACCGTGCTAGTGTGTACACCTCAACACACCAGACCGTGCTAGTGTGTACACCTCAACACATCAAGCCGTGCTGATGTATAAACTACAAAATGCCACAACACACCAAACCGGTACGGTGGATTTTTCAACTGGGTGCTCGCGCATTTCCTTGCACAAACACACGCAAAAACTGACATACGCGTATTGAGGTTTAAGGGTAATGCTAATGAACTCCACAGCAACCTGCAGAAGCATTCAGAAACCAATATGAAGTACCATCCATAAGAAAGCAAGACTTGCGACCAAGGCCCAGTTGACAAGCGTTCCTCGAGGCAGGTTTTATTGTATACGCCACAATTCTTCGTCAAGCACGAGTAGTGGCTATTCATCGCTTCCAAGGGAGAATATAATTATACCTGTGATATGGTGATATGAATAAAAAGAGCGGTACAGATAGGCACCGGCTCTTTTCCGCATGTAGAACAAATATAATTTGTTCCCTTGTGCATAACAGGCACGATTTAGTGGTTATAAAAGTTGGTTTGAAGAAAATTATTGTCAGATTCAACTGTAGTTGACAACCAAGCAATGCGATGCATTCTTGCGTCAAGACACATGTGAATAGATCCTGGGCGTTTCCGTTGCTATGCGAGCAAGAAAATTTCTGTTGCTATGCGAGCAGGCAAACTGGCTGCATCGAAGCAGCAGCTATGAGGTGGCTTGCCTTCACCAGCCAAGTGTCCAGCGTGTCTAGGGATTGCACTTTCGAAGTCGCAGAGGAAAACGTGGAAGGGATTACTTTCCATCGTGTGGTTATGCCTGAACACGATCGTTCACAAGTACGGCTGTTGCGGTTCACAACCTGAGCCAAATGTCGCAGGGGGAGAAATATGAAGGGAGGGAGGGTACGTGCTATTCAAACGTACTCGATGGAGTCTAGAATTGCATCCCACTGAAGCTAACTCACGAATGTTGTACCTCTTCGAAATGGTTCCCCCGGACAACAGTAAAATGTCAAATCGCACGTTGCATCATTCGATGATAGAAACGACGTTCCACTGTGTGCCTTATAAAGGAATCACAGCACACCCTCGACGCGAAATGGGGAGCGCTGAAGGTGGTCGTAATTGCGAAGATGAACCAAGCCTCAGCTAGCCACGCTTGTTCGCATCTCTTGCTTCAACTTATACGATAGCGGCCAAGAGTGCGCGACGAAAGAGGAGACATGCCACTAAACAGTACGTCATGGTGTCGCACTCAACCCCATTGGCTGCTTCTGCTCCATCAGCCCACTCGCAGACGCAATCAAAGCCTCAGCGACTTGCCATCCTAGACTGCAGATGCTGCTAGTTGTATGTTCGTCAACTTTGAAAAAAGTGAGATACATCACGAGAACTAGGTTGACTCGAAGACTTCATAATAAAAATCGCTATTTCTATCCTATTTGCAACGTCTTCAGGAGAACTTGCTGTTGAAATAGTTGGTACAATGTATTTAAAACCAAAACAGTTCCAAATTGTGCTGTTTTGGTTTTTAACACATTGTACCAACTATTCCAGCAGCAAGTACAGATATAACGCAGCACGGTGGTAATGCTCACGGAGCTCAAGGTTCACTTTGAGTTGTTTGATGCTTGCCTCGAAGTTTATAAAAATTCGCCCGCATTGCTACGATGTAGACGGGTAATCTGTACTAAAGATCACGAGAAATTCGACCATGTAGCGGAATGCATCCACCAAGTCGTAAATAAGCGCCTACTTTTGAACTCTCCTCTACAAAATTTACAGCAGGCAGTCACTGACACAAAGAAGGCGCAAAGCCGAAGTCAATACCACGGTCAACTTTTGTACAAAGAATTCATTGTTCTCTTTTATGTTAGTTATATGTAGTGCCTGAAGAAAGGCGTGAGGAAGAAATAAACAAGTTTCCCGGCGCATTTACTAGATTCTAACAGCATATGAAAGACAAAAGCATGTGCTTAGTACTTACGTCCAATTGAGCTTCTGTTTGTGTCGCTTAGCACTATATTACATGTGACCAACGTGAACCCATGTGATCAGCAATGTTTGCTTGCACTTTGAACGAGGAGACGAATTAGACATAAAACTAAGAAATGCCCGTCTTCGTAGTGTGGAAAGTTATCTTTGAAATATCCGGGAAAATCGACACACGAAGCAGCTGTTTCAAAATATAGCACACGCTAAGACATCTTCTATACGAACGACGCTCACTCACGATATTGTCACGTAAGTGTAACAGTCGACGGTGCGTTCAGCCCCTTCAAGTGTTTTTGCTAGGAACGTTGATTTGATACAGATACACTTCGTTTTCGCCCATGCTTCTGTTGAAATCTCCAGAAGTTGAAATTTTGTTGGACTCTGAAGGAGCTGCAGAGATAAGATAAAAAGCAAAATGTATTTTTTCACTAGCACTCCCAACGAGGCGAAAAACACCGCAAGGTTTGTCATTAACATCGAACTCTTTGTATATCCTAGCTGACAGATCTTATGCTTAGTTAATTCCTGCGTGAGTACTCCTTATCTAGGCATAATAAAGCAAGAGACCAGAATTCATTTGATAATTTCATTATATAACAAAACTTTTAACCAGCATATAATTGAACTCTTGAGTTATTGGGCTTTTGCCGTATTTACAAAGTATTTTACCTCCAAGCGTAAGATCTTAGCCCCAAATTATTCCATCATTACAAAAATCTATAGTTTAAAGGGACCCTGAAACAATTTTGACGGCTTTGTGCAAACGTACTAAGTCGTTAGAGTAAGTCCTTCTGATCATTAATTGACGCATCCAAGCGCTCCACGTAAAGCGTGTAATTTATTAGAGGTTTAAAAAGGTACATCGCTACCGATCGCAGCATGCCAATCGGCTGAGTTTTGTGACTGAGTGACACGATTTCACACGTCACTGGGCCAACTAGCCGATTGGCTGCCCAGGGCGCGTCATCGATAATTTTCCAACATTATGGTTAACAAATGTTGTTCGTAATACTTTAGAAGTTAGATATTTTTTTATAAAAAGAAAGTAACAGAAAGAGAATGCAGAAAGACATGTACCACTACACTTAAAGCACTTCCGGCCCACAGCAAGTGTCGTCTGCTTGTGTTAAAACGGGCTCCTTGTTGGCGAGAGCTGCGCGGTAAATGTTGTTCTTGTTTTTTCTTTTCGCGAGCACCACGGTTCGCCCTTGTTGTGTTGTGGGCTGCAAACATAGCAATCGGCGGCATATCAAGCTGCGCCATCCGTGCCCCCCTGCAAGGCAGCATGACGAGCGGAGTGGCTGCAGCGCACCGGACTGCCTGTATCCAAACGGTGCCAGCATCTACGCGTTTGCGGCCGTCACTTCACGTCACAGGATTGCCACAATAGAGTTTAGCGTGTCCGGTATTCAGGTAAACGCACGCCCAAGTGTACTGGCCGTTTTACCACGTTTTACGTGATGAACGGAGGCGTAAACGTGAACGGCTTGCACGGTGCAGGCACGTGGCGGCACAAATCTCAGCCAAACGTACAGCTAATATAGCAGTAACCAAGTTTTTTCTACTTTCTCGCTGGCTCAAATACTTGGCAGGGGCGTCATCTTGAACACGTTGTCTTTTTATATGTTCAAAATGTTTTACACTTTGTCACAGGAATATTGGCTCTATATATGGCTGGTTAAGCTCTGCGCCACCAGATAGCTGGGCCGTTCATGCCGATCACGCCACTCACGTACGTCTACGAAGCTCCTTCATCACAGCGGTATGGAGGGGCTTTAGTTTTAGCCTGTGGCTATTCGTCAAAACACCCAGCTTGCCTGTGGTTACCGAAATACCGGACACGATCGGCGCTGCGACAGAACGCGCGCAACGCAAGCTTCTTGGTCGCTTTCGCTGGGGATCGAAGGCCGGGCGGCTAGCGGAGAGGTTGGAAAGCCTTCGCGCACTCGCTCCAAGACAACTGGAAATAGACGACAACGTACGTCACAACATGACGTAGAAGTCATCGAAGGTGGTGCTTAGCCCCGATCACTCGGCCAACGAGTTGAGGAGGAAATGCATGGCTAGGGAGGAGGGTAACTTGTAATCGTCCGTAGCTCTCTTATATGAGACGCTTCACTTAAATTGTGACGCAACTGTTTTACTTTAGCTGTACCCTACACGTCTACAGAATTTGTCCGAACCGTTGGACGGAGCCTTTAACAACCACTTCGTCAGCTCATGAGTTCAATTGAATCTACATCCAAAACTTGCTCGTTTTGTTAAGGCAAGACACACCTTAGCGCTAAGTGCAGTCAACAAACAACAACAACAATAATAATAATAATAATAATAATAATAATAATAATAATAATAATAATAATAATAATAATAATAATAATAATAATAATAATAATAATAATAATAATAATCAATCAATCAATCATGTTTATTTAACGTGCCCAGGAACAACCCTAAGGTCAGAGTGCTGGCGCACGCATACATTACAAACCAAAAACAAGACACTCAGGGAAAAATCATTAAAAAATAAATGAATAAAAATAAAAATTGTGAAAATAAGAGAGTACGGACAACAAGGCGTAAAGTAAATACAAAAGAAAAAGGAGGAGAAGGGCACTTGAACAATACATGATATTATAATACAAGGCAAAGCTCGGAAAAGAACGATGACAAGGAGTTATGAAAGATATCAAGTTCACGAAAGTAAGTGTTATAAAGATTCTGCATTCTGTGGACAGTTGAGTGTTCGTGAGGATAGGCAGGAACATGGAAAGGTCTATGTTCTCTGGTGATCTTGCGTGGGATGCGGAACATGACACTGAGAAGTTCGGGACACGTGAGGTTACCGTGAAGGAGTTTAAAGAGAAACAGAAGGTCAGCGCGATTACGTCTGTCGCGAAGTGAAGGCAATGACAATCCAACAGTGCTAGTACAGGGTGCAATGTCCAGGTTTGCAAAGCGGTGATTATATATGCTTAGAAACTTTTTCTGGACACGATCTATAATGTCACTGTTGGATCTAGAAGAGCCTTTTCAGACGACCGACGCATATTCGAGTTGAGGAAGGCAGATGGTCGTGTATAATTTGCGGAACGGTGTAGGAGACTTGAATTCCCTCGATAGTCTGCATACAGAACCAAGAGAGCGCATACCCCGCATTGCCACACGTTTAGTGTGAGCCGAAAAGTGTAAGGTTGCATCAAAAAGTCACCAAGATCATTGATCTCGCAGACCCTACACAACGGCACAGAATCTATAGAACAAGAAAAAGAAATACTTGCTGTTTTGCGTGTGAAAGTCATGACTTTGGTCTTAGCAGCATTCAAGGTAAGGTTATTATCCTTGCACCATTTAGAAAAGGAAATAATAATAATAATAATAATAAAAATAATAATAGTTACAGAAGCTCGTTAAAACAGTTATTACGAAGGAATAGAACAAGCACGGCACCCTCGAAGCCTATGGGACTAGCCGGGTGGGCGACGAGTTCGCGACCTCACCGAACCTCGAATAATGTTCTCACCGGACCTCCAATATTACACTCACGCACTCACTTTCCAAAGTAATTGTGATAATCGCCAAAGAAACTCATTAAAAATCAGTTGATGAAAACAAATGCGGTCTGTTAAATGAAAGCAGTCCAAAATTTTCTCGAAAATTACATTTTCGCGGGTATAAAAGGCGTGGCATTTTGGTTTTCAAGGAATCTCTACATTTCCTTGCTCTTTGGTAACTCGAGTCAGAGAAATGCGCAATTAATAGGTTTTCTTTCGCTGCTATAGACCCACAGTGCCATATATTGCCATACACTATCATCTATAGCAGTTTGTGAGGCCTGGCTGAAAACTAGAGCATAAATGACAAAAAAGCCATCTGACTATGACTGTCGACGGAAATGCTATTAGCATTCCAGTAATGAAGCGACGCACTACTGTGCTGAAGTCGCTTTAATTTATTATATATAGTGGTATTTCTGAGACTGCCGTTGCTTCCGCTATTTCCAACATACGCTGTCTCCGGTACCAGCACACTTTGGTAGGCACTCGCTTGCCCAGGAGGGCTATTCTGTACGAGTCCAACTAGTTAGTGGTCTGTCCACTTCGGCTGTCACCATTGGCTGTCGCTTCACGAGCGCGAAGGTGCCAGTCAGTCTTCTTCGCACTTGTGAAGCGGCAGCCTATGGTGACAGCCGAAGTGGACAGTCAACAAGGTGGACTCTTACAAAATAGACCCCCAGGTCTTCCATAAGAATGACACAATCACGACGACTCAACGACCACGCCGTGTCGACGATGCGATGCCGATGAAGGAATGACGTGAATATAGCGACAAAGGCGGTAGGATAAGGGCATGACGATAATGAGATGATTCAGAAATGGCCACGACAGTGCAAAGACGGCAACGTGACGACTATAGCATGAGGACAATAGCATGGCTATGATGGTATGAAGACAACAGGATGGCTCAGTGGGATGACTTCATGCCATCATGGCGTGTCCATGGCACGAAGATAATGGATGGAAAAAGAATGCCTAACAGTGACTGTTTGACGACGACGAAATGACTATTGCATGAAAACTGCAGTATAATTATGATAAAATAACGCTAGCATGATTACGACACAATGACGGCAAAGGAATGAGTCGATGGAAAGACAAAGGCGATGTGATGATGACCGCGTGACAACGGGATGACGTTTCTGAAATGAGGACGATGGTAAAAAGACAGCATGACGACAATGATAAGACGACTCTGTCACAGCGATAGCATGAAGACGACAGAATGGAGTGAGTCGGATGAAGTAATAATGAGGACGATGGAACGATCACGACTGCATGCACGAGAACACCACGAAAACGACAATTCATGATGGCGACTTTTTGACGACCAAGAAATTACGATGATGGTGCGAGGACGGTGTGAGGACAAAGGAAGTATGACGACTGTATGAAGACGACGGCTTGGCGACGACTGCATCACGAAGGCTGTAAGACAACGATGGAGGGAAGTCAAATGAGGAAATTGGAGCTATGACGAAAGTACGACACTACGGCATCGCAAACATGGTCAGACAACGATTGCATACTGATGGATGACAAAGGCATGACGAGAGTCGGATGACAAAGCTAGAATGACGACGATGCAATGAATACAACGATATCAAGAGCACGACCACATACATAGCGGCCCCAGATATTAGACAACTTGGGATAATCATGAAATTATTATGATGACAAAGCTGGAATGATAAAAAATAGAAAATGACGTCCACCAAGCATATACATGCTAGCCCAAGCTATTAGACAAATTGGGCCAAGCCGGCGTCGAAGGCATCATGACGACGGCACGACCAAAGCCAGATTACGAAGCTGCAATAGCGGCGATTTCTTGACTACAACAAAAGACGAAGACGGTATGACTACAGATGCATGACAGCGTCTGTTTGACGACGACGCAATGGCTACGTTAGCTTGACAACGGTGGCCGAATACCATGATTGAATGACAATAGCATAATTACGGTACTAAGAAAATGCTAAATTGAAGCTGGATGGAACTATAAAATGCTTTTGTTAACCATGCGGTAGCTTATTACCGGCGGAGCTGGTTAAGCCGGAAGTTGGCCTGTATTGAGGGCGAGGACTTACGGAGTCGCCCTCTGTCGGAAGCGCATCCCTTGCGTAGTATAAGGGATAGAGCGGCGCGCTTCTCATATTGTTGGGCTGTCGGCGCTCAATAAAAACACCACGTGGGAGCCTTCCTGGCCATTTCTGTAAGTACTCTCGAAACGAGAGAAGTATTTTACAGCCAAAATAATATTCTTGGGCAAACAGAAAGCACAGAATGGTTTAAAGACGCTATCTCCGAACCGAATACGTACAGTGAGCGCCCACTGCGCGCGGTTGCCGCGATGGACTTCTCCGAACCGGCTTCTTGCGTGAAAGGTAGGCAATGGCTGCGAGAAAACTATGCGAAATGTGTTCATGTAGTGGGCTGGTCTATGTAACCACATGAATGGTCTATGTAACCACATGAATGGTCTATGTAACCACATGAAAATTCAGGGATCACACTCGGCCGCAGCAACCGACTGCGCGTCTGCATGCGTGCATGTCCGCGCACAATTTTGGCTGCCGAGCGCGTTTTCGCACCGTGCTGTGAGTATTAAGCCGCAGCATCATATGAACATTGGACAGTACACAAGCAACCGTTGTTGCGTGGAAATGCATAGTGAAAATGTGCCCAAGTGGGTTGCGTAATCTCTTGTTCCAAATTGACGCCAAACAATGATAGCGTGCTTCACGAACACTATTGAAAACTTCGCCTAAACCACATGCCGCAATGTGCCGGGACCCCAGATCTCTTTCTCCTATCGGTTGTAGCACTCGGTCACAGAAACCATTATGCACAGTACAACGGATGAAAAAAAATGATTTTCACTTGAGGAAACGGCTCGAGTTCTTCATTTTCCAAAATTCTCTGTCCTAGGTACAAAAAGCAGCAGGTGACGTATGTCGTGACAGCACTGAATAAGCGAAGTTGTGTGTTTCTGTGTGTGCGTTTTTTTTTTTTTTTTGTCGGTTAACGCATTAACTTTTCTTCTAGGCGCAATTCATATTTTCTCTTGATATGCTATTTGGTGGCCCTCTTTCCTTGGTAATCCCGGAGGTGTGCGATTTAACAAAAGAATGTCAAGTGAAGTGACACCATGAGGCACATGTGGAAACATAAATAACCGCAAACCTATCTCTTCGACTAACCCGGATAGGACAAATGCTTCATCTGAATTTTTCTCCGAATAGTATTTCGCAGCGCTGAATGTAAACTTCTATTTGTTCTCCAACATACACCTATGCTTCTATGGGACGATGTAACTTGCTACTTAGCCAGTGCCCTCTGCTACATCTTCATAGTGCGGTATAGCATGTTCAAAGAAAAACTCTTTGAGCAGGCTCACGTTCTTTCACGGTCTTGTGCGTTCACTACTCTGATTTGTCATGTGTCAGAGTTGACCACTTGACACGCAGATTTACAAATTCCATTAAAAAATTCATGCTCTCTTAGTTTTCAAGGCAGCTGATGGCCGTTAACTTTACACACTGCTTCAACAAACATAAGAAATACAGGCTTACAAGAAAACATTGCCGATATACAAATGTCTATAAGAACAGGAAGTCAGTTTAATATTTTTATTTTATTTGCAGTATCTTTAGCACGCTGTAAACCTAGAATATCTCCATAACGATACAAATTGTTTGTCGGTCTGCCAGATATGTAAATATAACACTGAAACAAACTTATATGAAATACATTGTTCCTATGCCGCGCTGCTATCCAAAAAAAAAATGAAATGTCTTTTCTTCCAAAATGAATTTATTGCTTCCCCGTAAGTGCCTGAAAGCACCCAAAGTTGTACTGCTTTACACATTTCGTACGAACTCTTATAGATGGCTGCTAATGGTATAATTGTTATTCTTTTTTATACGCTGAAACAAAAATCTGTTGCGTAGGGCCTCCGCGGAAGCTCCTCAGTATCAAATGAAGTTCACTGTCTCTCTGTCTGTCTGCCTGTCTGTTGCGTAGTCAATCAACTGGCCGTTTACCAAGACTAGTGGTACAAAGAAAGTTACTGCATTTGGAATTATATGCTTCTTGTGAGATTCCCGTGGTGCATGCTGCATTCATTCACTTCATTGTCGTCTTTTAGAGCACAATTTGCAACATTGACTTTTAGCTAGGGCCCACAAGACCAAGCTGGTGGCAACAATATGTTCCTATAGAGCCTCAAACCACCTGTGACAACTTCATACATTTTAAATAAGCACGCGCCTTACATGCATTACTCCGTGATGATCTACCGCGAATATGGCAGCCCTACGCGCCACGGCGAAACCAAAAAAGTCGCAGTTTCACCCGAAAAGCGAAGCATCGATAGCGATAGCAAATTTACTAGTAGAGTAGACGGAGTAAGGATAGTAGTTTTATGGGCTGCATAAACTTGGACACATTTGCTTACTAAATGAAACAACAAGCATGGCGTCAGCGCGCTTAAGCAAACATGAATATATCACACTCGATGAGCGCAGACGAGCACTGTCAAAACACTTGCGTGAGCAAGCACTGCAGGAGCAGCGATCGAAGGTTCGTGTGGTATATCGCTTGAACGAAAATTGAGTGGCGAAAGCACAGCGCATACAAAGGTCAGAGCCGTGTGGAGATCGCTTTCCCGATACGGTGCGCTCGACAGCCCTCAGTCGCACAAATTACAAGTACGCAGTTCCTGGCAGAGTAGCAGCCAGCGCACCCTTCCTCCCGGGCTGCCCTCCCGCTTTCCTCCTTTCATGTGGGAGATTGAGTCGCCAGTTCCCCTTGCGTCCGGTCTCAAGATACACATTTAGTGCCGCAGCTAAACGTTGCCTCCTCTCTCTCCCTCCCTCCCGTCCCCCCACGGCCTTTCGCACGACCGGAGACATCGTGTTTGCTCTCCGCCGTGCGTTCCTCTCCGTGAAAGCGCGCGTCCATCGCACGCTTTCACTCGCACATACAGCTTACGGGGCGCGGCGGCAAGTTTATCGCCGTTGGACTTTATACGGGACCTCTCAGCAACGACAACGGCAGGAATGCGCTTGGAGTGTCCATATACCTGCTATCGCAATAAATTAACTAACATTTGCGTAGCTTGCACTAGTGGCGCAAGGCTAAAGAAACAGCGGAGCTGATCGAAACCCAGTACTACTGACTCAACCCCAGTATTTTGCGGAATTTATTTTTATTGATCGATTACCGCTTACCTATTCATTGGCTATCGATTGGCTATCGCAAGGTATTGGCCGCGTATACGGGCTAGGCTAAGCACTACCAAGTCATCCCCAGCATTTTCCGGAATTTATTTGTTATTGATGGATTATCCATTAGCTATTGATTGGCTATGGATTGCCTATCGCAATATATTGGCCACGTATTTGGGCTAGGCTAAGCACTACCGAGTCATACCATCCTCGCGCTTACACAGCTTCGCTAGTTACAGGGGTATGTGTCATTGCGGTTGGATCTTTCGGCACAACGGCCAGGATCGGTCCACGTTATCTGTTCGCTCTGTACGGAGTACCGGTCGGCCTAAGCAACTCCGCGACTAAAAAAAGAAACTGCCGTACTGCTCTGCTAGCTTTTGCTGTCTCTTCGTGCGTTGCGGTGCGTGCAGGTGGCTGTGCGTGACTTCACTGGAGCAGAAGCTGTCTATTCGTCGGACGACGAGAGACGAGCGCATCATACACGCATTGTATGCTACCATTGTATACAGACTGTATACGCACTGTATACACGCATTGTATGCGGTATCAGTGCTTGTCTCATCTGTTTGTGGTTTGTCTTGTGTGTTTGTGGTGAATATTCCTCCTTAATCTCTACCAACTATCCACAACCGAAGGACTACCGACGAGGGACTACCACGGCAACATCACGAGAGCCAGTTGCGCGTTTAGAGAATGCAGGCGGTCTCGCTCCTCGTGCACCACTGCACCATTTTATTGCGAATAGCTATGATAGGGATACTCCAAGCACATTTCTGCCGCCGCCGTCGTCAACGCCGTCACCGTTGCCGTCGCCGTGAGGTTCCGTATAAAGCCCAACGGCGATAAAATCGTCGCCGCGCGCCGCAGGCTGTGTGCGCGAGTGCAAGCGTACGAAGGAGAGACTGCATGCGCGGCTCAATGTAGCGCACGTGAGGGAGGAATACAGGCCGGAAGCGCGTGGTCTCTCGCGCGCGAGGCACAAGGGCGAGGCGGCGGAGATGAAGAGATAGGGCGGGAAGGGTGCACTGCTATATCCTCCGTCGGCTGCTGCTCACAGCGTTTGGCGCTGAGCCGTGCTCCCTCAAGGGCTGCAGAAGATAGCGTCAACCTTTCCCTTTCCTCAAGAACCACTTATCATCACAGCGCGGCATATCTTGAAAGCGAGCTGCGACGTTGGCGAAGTGCCCGCCCGCGCGGGCCTGATCTTCAAAGCGGTCTGCAATGGGAACAAAGTGCATGCGCCGTATGTGCTGTGCTTTCGACGTCGAGTTCGCATTGAAGCGAGACGAGAGACAGCGCGCGGGTCAATTTGGCCGCTGATGTTGGCACGCTTTCTAACTCCTTCGTTTTTACAGCGAGTTTCCGCTGTCATCGAGTGAGATGGGTTCACGTTTACCTGTGCGCGCGTGACACCGTGCTTGTCTGTTTAGTTAGTAAAAAATGTTTACGACTTTATACGGCCCATTAAACTATTATCCTTGCTTCGCATAGCTCTACTAATTTGCTATCGCAAACGATGCTTCGCCTTTCGGGAGAAACTGCGACTTTTTGAAGCTACTACTCAGTCAGCGTGGCGTGGACGTTAATTACGGACGGACCGTACAAGAGACCTTATAATGCAAAAAAAAAGGTAAGGCGTGTAAACACGGACACAAGAGGAGAGAAGTGGACAAATCAGACGGTGTCTGTGTTGTCCACTTCTCTCTTCTTGCGTCCGTGTTTGCGCGCCTTACCTTTTTTGCATTACGAATCCTTACCAACTAGCTCAGCTTTCTGTCGTTCCAAGAGACTTTCTTCTGGTGCGTTGAGGTGACATGTAGCTTTTGTTACAATTTATCTAGTGTGTGAGATTACGCGGTGAGGAACTCAGCGCACCTACAGGTGGAGCAGCCAAAGCGAGCGAGAAAGTGCGGCCGCCACGTAGTTGTTCAGGAAGCGTCTGTAACATTGTCAGCATCATCATCATCAGCAGCAGCATATTCCTATCTCTACCGCAGGACTAATGCCTCTCCCTGCAACCTTAGATTAGAGCACTGCTATGGCCGATTTTTCGAGCCCGGGCCCGGCCCGGGCCCGTTTTTACGTTGGGCTGCCCGCCCGAGCCTGACCAAAAGCTTAATGGTGATACCCGGACCCGGGCCGGGTCCGGAAATAATGTACATTACCAGCCCGGCCCGGCCCACCACCCTTTACCTTAGGCCCGAGCCCGACTCAAAAGCGGCCCGAACCCAGCCCGAGACCGAAAAGATCACCGATTGGCATTAAAAAATAAAAGAAGGAAGATAATTAATGAAAGAAATTTATTCTTAAGGCATAAATACAAGTTATGCAGTTGTGAACACCATTTGAGCTGTCTGAACCAAAATACCAGCGGGCGAAGTAGTACGAACGACCTTGCCGAGCACTATTGACAGCAGTTTCAAACGGCGCGACCGTGATGCGGCCCAATCCACTTCTATCGCAGCGCCGCCACAGTATTTTTCCACGTCGGGCGCCTCACTGCAAAGCATGAGCGCCCCCCCCCCCCCCCCCCAACCGCTCGTCCCACTCAACCGTATTCTAGTACATTATAGCCGAAGCGCAGCCCCGACCGATCGTGAGCGCACCACATGGATGGAGTAAATGGAGAAAGAAAGCTCTCGTTTCTCAATTGGTGCAGCCTAATGCGCTGCTGCTAGCCGACACGTTGAGAACATGCGGGCAATTATGAATAGACGCAGTGCCATATTTTAGCCACGTGACGAATTATCTTATCATACCGGTCATCGTTTTACCAAATCGCCTTTGAAGAATCAGCAAGTCGCGAACGCGCTTGCACCGCGCTGAAAGCATTAATTACATTGATTTAGGTAAGGAATACAATGGCATCCTTTGATTTGAGGCTGACTTCAGTCTTTCTGGACTTCTACATTCTGTTCAAACAGCGCAAAATACGATGGAAGAAGAAAGGGAAGTACACAGGAGTAGCCCTGCTAGCTTCCAGCTGCGCCGAGGCAACATGTTTCTCAGAGTCGAGACGCGCGAGGATAACTCGCTGCACGTTACACGCACACCCCCAGAAAGTCCGAGCCCGGCACGGGCCCGTGTCAAAATACCCGAGCTCTGCCCGGGCCTGGGTCAAAAAGCACACACCGTGCCCGAGCCCGGCCCGAGCCCGTGAAAGAACTGCCCTACCCGGCCCAGCCTAGCCCACCGGCCGGGCCGGGCCCGCGCTTTCGGGTAAGCCCGAGCCCGTGCAGTGCTGTACCTGCGATTGCCCCTGATTTGTGCTAGCTGATTCCAACTTGCGCCTGCAAATTTTCTAATTTCGCCATCCTACCTGGTTTTCTGGCGTCCTCAAATGTGTTGCCCTTCCCTTGCAGCGCATTATGAACTGTAATGGTTCACCGGTTATCTTCCCTACGCATTGCATGAGCCATCAGACTATCAGGCTGCTGAACACTGTCTTTGTCCTCTGTACTCATGTATTACTCTTCAACCCCACTCTTACTTAAAATTACGGCATAATTAACAGGAAATTTGGCGGCTGCATGTTCACTATGGACTGGTAGAAAACTCCCACTAGGTAGCGAATTTTTGAGATAAGAGAGATGCATGGGCTCTTTAGGCAAGGCGCCCAAATAAAATAACGGTAACTTGGCTTTTTTTAATGTCTTTCCGATGTACCGCTGTCATTATTAACGTGCTACAAAGATTTGGTTGGTACGAACCAAATAAGTGAACAGGTTGCACTCGTAACTTGTATGTGCAGACCACGAAATGAATATCATATTTGCAACAAGGACAGCACATGCAGTGTTAGCTTCGTGGAATACTAATAAACAAAACGTCTAGGATTATTTTTAATTTAACATACCGCCATTGATGCTTCGTAATTAGCGTCCTTAATTCCAGGGTGAGTTGCCGGCCGCTCAGCAGTTTCCACTGGCTGTTGCGGACTCTCTTTCTCTCCTTGCAGCTCTAATAAAAAAAAAAGAAATGTCTTATTTGGATGAATAAAATGTTATAAACAAGACGAATGTTTAAAATTCTCAAATGCTGTGAAAGCATATGATATACTTGTGCTGCTGAGCATATCATTCACGTTTTATCTGTAACGTGAACGTATCAAAACTTTTCAGGCATAGGATCACTTCACCTATTTTTCAATGCCGGCAAGGAGGAATTAAGTGATGAGGAAATAAGTGACACCCTCTCCAGCAAGTGATTACACTGTATCTTTGCGATGAAGCAGTGCCGTGAATTGGTTTGGCGGAAGCCCCTTAATTTGCGCCACTTTCACTTTAAGTGGGATACTCGGCGCATGGTCGTGATTCTTCGGCTTATGATGCAACTTTGCGCCATGATGTGGCATGTACATCATTTAGGCGCACTATTTATTTGCGAAGAAGACCGGCAACTATAGGCCATGTCGCACCACAGCGGAGCACGATATATTAACGCGATAGCGTTAAGGGCCCCTTGTCGCAGTGAATCTGGTATCGGTGTTGGCGCTGTAGCCGGCATTGGTGTCTAGTGAGCAAAAACTGCTTCATATAATACTGCACTAAGGTTCTTGTATCTGCAAAGATGATCATACCTTGTCCTACTTTCTTTACAAATTCATTCCTCGGATTTTGAGAAGTGCCATCCACAAGAAAATGTCATGCAACAATACACCGGGATCGCATGCCTTTTATGTTAAATCTTCTCATACTCAAATAATAAAATTGCGAAAGAATAAAGGAAGATTGGCCAACGCAAGAGGCCGCGTTTGTACGAGAAAGCTCGCCGTAGGGAGCCTACATGCAACGCTAGCTCGCCTTCGTGCACAGCGCTCGCCGTCAGTGTTTACCGGTAAATATATACCGGTAAATATATACCGGTAAAAAGTCAGGGAACTTTGAACGTTATCGCGTTCCACTCTTAAAGGCGAAGCTTAAGCTTCCTCCAAAATAGCTAGACTGCTTGTGCGCCGTTCAGGGAATATGAGGCAGATATGAATTATGTGGAGAAGTAGATAGAAGGAGCCTTTTTATGTTGCACTGGCACAAATCACTAATCTGCGCCCTTCGTAGATAATTTCTTAGTCTAGAAGTTCTTACGACACAATTAGCGGTTCAGTGGCGGTGCATTGAGATATTCTTGTTTGAAAGAAGTGAAGGTTGGGTTAAGTGCAGCGTGGTAACTGTTTCTCAGTAAAGCACACATCATGCCCGCTGCGCAAGGGAATGGAGACTGAAAGGTGTGAGTGAAAAAGAGAAAAAGACTGGCCAGAGAGAGAGAGATTGCGATTGTGAAGAGGACGAGGCGTTATTTTCTTTCCCTCTTCACGACCAGTTCTCTCTCTCTTTCTCGCCAATCTCTTGCAAATGGATCGTTCTGTTTCCAGATACCCATTTACTAGACCTGCTCATATTTTACAGCGTAAGCTGTTATGGGCTAATTCCAATAGCCGTTTCGGGTCGCGATGATGCCGCCGCCGACGTCCGCCGCGTAACCGCTATCGCCGGAAACGCCACAAAATTACCCAAGTACCCGATTCCCGCCGAGATCAAACCCGCGCCCGCTGCGTGGGAGTAGGATACTGTATCACTAGCGGCGTTTACATGAATACGACAGAAGCGTATCGTATCAACTTTCAAGCGTGTCGCATCTCATGTAAACGCGGTAATTCGCTAGGAAGGCGTATCGCAACCAATGCGCCAAACAAGCGTAGTTTGAGATGGAAAATGCGCATTTCAGCGGCGCATGTATAGAAACGTATCTCATCAGGAATTATTGGAAAGCATTCGCTGCGGGATTACGACCGGCGAACCTAACCAGCGGCGCGGCCGCTGCCGCACTGCGAGACATCAAAACAAACATGGCGGCTGAAAAATTAGGTGTGTCGCATGGTCCTGTTGCTCGCGAGCATGGAGGAAGAAAAAAATCTTTTCCTTCCTCCGAGCTCGCGAGTAAGTGTCAACTCGCGTTTAATTTACGCACTCGGCCCACTACCGGAAACCAGTTATGCCGAAAGTGGGCTGCAATTACCTCATACGACACCATGTGGCACTGGGTTCTCGCGTGAGTTAATGCGCTACATGTAAACGATGTGGCATCGCCTTTCGCAAATGCGCTTGGAAATTCATGTTTTATGGTCAAATGCATGGTTTCCGGAAGGGTTTCTCTACTTAACCATAATTATTCACTACTTTTCAAGTGCTCTTGACAAGTCGAGCCAAATTGACGTAATATTTTTAGACTTTAAGAAAGCGTTTGACCTTGTTCCTCACATTAAACTTATAGAAAAACTACAGTCGATAGAGCTTCCAGCCTATATTATTAACTGGGTGGCGGCTTATTTGTCTAATCGCAAGCAGTTTGTTTCAATTGATAACCACTCTTCTAACGAACTTTCAGTAACGTCTGGAATACCTCAAGGTAGTGTGCTAGGACCTTTACTATTTATAATATACATAAACGACATCACTAACGAAATTTCTCATCCTGTTCAAGTTAGGCTATTCGCTGACGATTGTGTGTTGTTTAACGAGGTTACTTGCCACGAAGATCAATTATTGCTTAACTCTGACCTTCAAAACATTCTTTCCTGGTGCAGTCGTTGGGGCATGGAATTGAACAGAGAAAAAACTGTTTACACGTCCATAACAAAAAAAATAAAATGTCGTTTGTCTATAACCTCGGCTCTGAACCGCTGACCAAAGTCAGCCAATATGAGTATCTTGGAATAACAATAACCAGTGACCTCAGCTGGAATAGCCACATTTCTAACGTATGTAACTCGGCTTTCAGAAAACTTTGTCTCCTCAGGCACAAACTAAAGCACGCACCCTCTGGTACTAGATTACTGGCTTACACTTCAATCATCCGACCAAAACTTGAATATACATGCATTGTGTGGGATCCCTATAAGAAAATTAACATTAACGCTTTAGAGATGATCCAACGTAAAGCTGTCAGGTTTATTTTCTCTAAATATAGACCAACTGACTCTCCTACTAGCCTAATGAATCAACATAATATCCAAACGCTACAGCTACGTAGGAAAATACACAGACTGAAATTTCTTTTTTTGCTTAAAAACAACTGTTTGTCCCTCCACCCACAGGCTTATGTTCAACCACTTACAGCGCGTCGAACACGGCATCGTCACGTTGATTCTTTACACCTTATAACACCCGAACTAACCTGTTTAAGTTTTCCTTCTTCCCGCGCGCTATAACAGATTGGAACAGCCTACCATTATCACAATTGATAAGCACCGATTCTATTGAACGCATACGTCTTTAGTGTTAACAATATTGCTATGTTATCAAGCCTTGTTACTGTTTTCTTTTTCTTTACACGTGAATTTTGCTTGATATATTCCACATCTTCCTTATTCTATTTTCCGCATTTTACAGTGGTCGCTCGTTCATCAACTTCTGGTATTTGTCGATTTTTTTTTTCCCCTCTCGCGAGAATGGTTGCAAGTGCTCATTATGCGTATTACTTTAGTTTCTGATGCCTTAAACTCCATGTGATACTAATCTAATGTTTGTTAAGTTCTATTCCTTCAGTGTACCTTCCATTAATCTTATTTTGTCATCGCTTTCATTTCTTTTTCTGATCATTGCATTTGTTGCATTGCTTTTGTATTTCTTTTTCATGTGTGTGTGTGTGTGTGTGTGTGTTTGTGTATACATACGTGTGTATGTAAATATTTATGTATTCTGCCCCTCCTGCTTGGGCCCCCATTTGGGCCTGCAGTATTGAATAAATAAATAAATAAAATGTCGCGTTCATGTAAACGCGGCTACTGAGCCAGGCAAGCGCTTGCTATCGGGCCGCGGAAAATACCCCAAGGCAAACGTAGGGGGAGACGACTCGAGCCGCCACCTGTATGGTTTCGCCATCTAGGTAAGATGCCTGCAAACGTAGCGTCCGCAGGCGCAGACGACGATATGCGATTCAGACGGGGCGCGCAATCAATGCGCTCCCGAGCTGCCGAGCTTCCGCGAGTATGGTGGCGCCATGTAGTTAAGGTGCCTGCAAACGCGGCACGCCCGACATGTAAGTTGCAGTTGTAAGGGTTGATCGGGCTCCGCAGACTGCTGTGCAGAGAGCATTACAAGCCGCAGCTTGCCGTCGACGCCGGGTGGGCAGTTCAGATCGTTCTCGTCAAAACGAGGTGAACAGACTGCCGTGAAAACCCTGTTGTGCGTGGTGCCCAAATTGGAGCAATTCTTCAGCCGTTTCACCAGCTTACGCTGTGACTGTTCTGCGTGTGCCGCACAGGCCTGTGAATTTTTTAAGTATCTGCCTGTCTCTGCCTTTTTGAAAAAATCTTTTATGAAATTAACTCACCTAAACAGGAATTCATTTGAGAACCTTCGTACATGTCGTCGCGTCTTGATCATCGGCTTAAACAGTTCATTCTTTCTGTCCCACAAATGTTTTCTCCTATTCATTTCTACCAAAAACCAGTGCCGAGTGGAACCGCCTTCTCCCCCTCCATCGCGTGCATCGAGGAAGCATCATCTTTCAAGATTGCAATAACTGATTACATTTTGAGTTTATCACCCTAAATGCTACTAATTGTTTGACCATGTTGTTTTGTTATCGTTTATTGTACCCACCCCCTCTGTAACGCCCTTCTGGGCCCTGGGGGTACTGTAAGTAAATAAATAAATAAATGTATTCGTCCTATTCCGGGCGGTCTTCGCGGTGGCGTGCCCTCGCCCGGGCCACTGTATCCTGAAAGTCATCTGCGACGGGTACTGAGTTTACTGTGGGGTGTGTTTTCGCCACTAAGTTTCTGAGGCAGTACAAAGATAATTCGCTCGCTGCTGCCGCCGCGCTTCCTCACTCCAGAGTTTTGACAGCGAGTTTCTGCGGTCAGTCATATGTGTTCTGAGACGGCCGATAAAAATAATATCGTTACTTCGTATAGCTGTCCCCTAATTTCATATCGCAATAGATGCTTCGCCTTTCGGGTTATAGTGCGACTTCTTTCACCACTACTCTAAACGTCTCTTGCATATATTGACTGCTGGCCAGTTAATGCTTGCATCCGCTTTAAATCCCCGCGCTTCTGGAGGATCTCACTGGGTGAATACCTTCACGTTCTCTTATTATATGCTAAGTTGTCTCGACGTTCTTGCTGAAGCCGAAACATGCATAATCCTGTTGCGAATATTTGCTGTTTCATGTTTTTTTGCTTAAATAACAAGCTCTATCGTCAAATAGCATTACACTGCTTTTTGTGTTATGGTATGAAATTGAAACGAGTATACTGAATGACACCATTTTGAAAATATGTGTCATCAAACTCTCCGTAAACCAAATCGATTTACCACGTATTTTGTTCAACACTTTTGGAAATGCCATCGCGAAACGGGTGTCATTCTGAAGATTGATTTCCAGTGGATACGTCTTGCAAACTGGAGAGCTATAGTTCGTAAATTTTAATATGTGCCATAAAATAGGTAGTCCGGAAAGTAATTAGTAATATTTAGCTATTACTTAAAGATGTGTTTCGATTTCTCATGCTAGTAATGTCTTCATCTTCGAATAATCCAGCTCAAGGACAAGAACTATGCAATCTCCAATAAGTGATTTTAAAAATTCTGGAACAAAGAAAAATAATCACCCCGTATTTTTGAAGTATTGCAAATGTGTCAATTTTATTTTTGCCGTGCGCATGAGCTATTAGGTTACTTTGAGAATATTCTTGCACGCTTCCTGTGACAACTTTCCGCTATATTTTTTATATACGTAGTAACATTCCTTAATTTCTTAGTATATAAATATCAACACGAAGCCTGATGCGCTTTTATAGGAACGAATCAGTTCTCACGTAATAAAATGCAGATACCACACGACTTACCGCACTCTTCACGGCGAACACACTTCTTGTCACCTCTTCTCCAGTAGCCCGCCATGCAAGCGCACCTAACGTTCTTTTTTTTAGTGCAAGTCCAAAATTCATCATCTGTATTTGGGCAAACATTTTGTGGAACTGTTGAATGTCCATCGCACAGCCTTCCTTCTGCATTTTCTTCACAAAAAGCTGGACGGAGAGATGTACAGATATTTTAAAAATTTTGCACGAACTCTGCATGGATATTACGGCTGCTTGTAAAAATTATGTTACTGCCACAAATTTGGAAAATTGATGCTAAGCCTTTGTGCTCATTTTTTTAGCAACCTTATTCGGTCACGCTGACTCAACTGTTCCGGAAGTAAGTTAATTCATTACAGCGCACTAATAAAACGTTTGAAGCAATATCATACCAGTTTAGGGCAATTTAGTTTCTCTGCACCTTGGAATATTAGGGTAAAAAAGAAACACTCTATGATAGCGTTCATTCTATTACAGACCTATGCCATTCTGTACACATTCCAAGCGAACACATTACAAGTGGCACTTTCCTGTCAGGAGCACTATGCCAGACATTGTAAACTGAATGCGGAGAGAGCGCAGGGTTAAATAAAACAAAATTCACGCAAGAGAAATTACGCCTGTTGTTTCCGAAAAGTGTGAATGTTTTTTTTTATGGCGTCATTCGTTTTAATGTGTCCATCCTATGTGGTGCGCAGTCTTAAATTATACCGATATACAATGTATTATAATATTGAGATGACGGTAATATTACAACATTAGGAGTCGATAATAAAGTATGTTTGGTACGCTCTGCTATACACAGCACTTTAACCCATCATATGTCATTAGACATTGCGCTCTATTTCAGGCTAACTCCAATAAATGCCGCACGTTGAGAGAAATGATATCAACGGTTACTTGTGATTTAATAAAGGAAAATATCGTAGCGCAATTCTCTATGCAGGAAGCCTCTTTGTGACATTATTGCAGACTCGATTAGAGGTACCCTCACCAGTTGTAGTCAGCCTATTCATTCGCAGCAAACCAACCACCACTTCATGTTTTTTCTGCATCTTGGAATTTTTACCGCTCGCCTCTGTGAAGAGCGTTTAAGTCATGTGACCAAGAACGACTACGTATTCTTCAAGCTGTCGCTCTGGCAAGGGCATCACTTCGGAAAGTGCGAAACACCAAAGGCCTAGCTAGCGCTCTGGTTGAAAAAATGAAGAAAGCCCTAATTTCTTACACGTGAAAATAGACCTTTCAAACGTCACCGCAATACTAGGGATGGACAGTAAAATGTTCTAGGTCATGGTGATCCAAGTTAGCTTGGATCCTGCAAGGGGGTCGTAACGAAAAGAGAATCACAAGACGGCATCACAAAGGCCAGCTGTTTGCAAGAGCTTATTAGAAAACACAAGCAGGATCACACAACCACTGCCACTAAGACAAATTTGGCAACTTCAGCATTCTGAGGTTAGTATAAAACAAACCACTTGCAAATGCTTGGAAGTAGATGCTTCGAAGTGTTCTTTAAGTGTGTGTGTGTGTGGGGGGGGGGGGGGGGGGGGGGGGGGGTATCAAAAAACATTGGCGGAGGCTGAGTCTCTTGTTCCCGAAGACCAGGGTGTCATGGCGCGCTCTGTTTTAAGCGGAGTCTCGCGTTGAAGCAGTTAAGCCACATTTACGTGATGTGTAGTGGTTCCGTTCGTAGTATGGCTGACACGCGGAAGGCCTCTAGGAAAGGAGGCAAGGCATAGGCTTTGCTGCGTGACATATCGTGCTCCGTTTAAGTCGGGCGACGTTGGAGCAATCACACGGATGGCGTGGAGGTTGTGTCTGTCCTGTGTACAGATTATGGAAGCTGGAAGTATGAAAATGGTGAATGTTGTGGCAGAGATACCATCCCCCCCCCCCGTTCCTTTCGCAACACCTGGGGGCGTTGCAGTCCTCCCTTGGCGCTGTCGACATCCCTGCTTAAAGCAACGCTAGCTCGAGAAACCCTTGCGGGAAGTGTGGGTAGTGGTAAAAGCAGAAGCGTTGCGGCGTGGCAGGAGACGGAACACGTCTGGAAAGACCGCATAGGGTCATGCTAGGAGTAGTTTTGGCAATATGCGTACCAAGTGATTTATTGGTACGACGCGTACATGCTTCATGAGCGATAAAACGAAAACACCCATGCACGTCGTTCCTTCATGGTCAATGTGATAGTCTATGCTATGCAGCAAAACTTGTTGCCGAACATGTGCACTTGCTTGATGTGAAGCGAAATGCTAAAGTCGTATATTGCCACAGCGTAAACACCACCTATTTGCACAAAGCGTTATACTATAAAGGTGTCAGCAATTAACCAAGCAGAACTAATTGAACGTTCTAATGCATACTATATTACTTTTACTGTGATGATGCGCTGTTCTGAAGGAAACCCACTAAAGCATATTTCAAACATAAATTTGTGAATAATTTTTGTCATTTACACTCGATTTGTGCTTAATCTACGTATTTTTGTTCCTTAATTATAAAGAAAATGTCATCTGTGTGAGTGCGCTGCTCTTTATAACTTATCAAAGACAACGCAGCCCACTGGCCTCAGATTCTAGCATATTAGCTCATTCTTGACTTGATATTTAAAGTGCCGGTATTGTTATCCTGTCAAAAGCAGATCACTTACATCCCAAAAGAGGTGATATCATGAATCCAAAAGGAATAATGGCCACCAGAACTGACATAATGATTCTTTTATTTTGTGTAATGAAGCTCTGCAATAAATTATAACAGGATTTTTTGCGTGCAGAAATAATAAAACAAAGGATTTCAACTTCAATCTTACCTGTTTTAATGCAATTGGAAAACTCCATACTGGAAAAACAGGCTAGTTTAGGCCGATAAGAAAAAAATGCACCAGCTACAATAAAACTTTACTTAAGAGTTCAGCGCTGTGTGCGTCTATTTTTTCTTCGTCGGGGTGAAGTTGTGCTGTTTTTCATCATGCCTATATGCAATATCACTCAAATCTCAGCTGTCCTCACTGGCAAAATAACAATGGCCGCTCGATAACACCTTTTGAACAAGAAATAAATATACATTCATGTCACCAGAAAGTGACTTCAAGAGAATGTGTAAGTGTATTTTTACATGTTCACATCTTTCTGTTCCATTCTGTTCCATCTTTTACATGCTCACATCATTCACCAAACTTGGTTTTACAGAGCCAAGTTTTACGCTGCGCCATCGGCCTGAAGCAGAGAAGCGTATTTTGATTTTTTGAAAGCTCACAATTATGACGAAAGTTTTCACGCATCTGAAAAATACATTTTTAAATATATGCGTACCATATAAAGTAAAATTATAGTATGCTTACACACTGCATCCGATTTCTTTTTCTTTAAAATGACGAAGCCAAATGACTGATATTTTGAGTGTGCCTCTGTATTGCTGCATGTTAAATCAACACAGCCGTTAATATAGAAGTTATTTGGATAATATTACCGGATGAGAGCGGTACCGTATTTCAATTAGCAATAACTTGGGGGCAAATACTGTTGATTAAACTGTCTTTGAGGTCAGTATGGGAAAATTAATAACAATAACAGCACACTGAAAGCAAAGACAAAATTTTGTTATCATGCTCCACAAGATAGGCGTACATATTATGCAGCCGTGCTTCGTTCTAGCCGCCTGCACGCTGCTGCGCTGGCGCCATTCACTTTCTGCCTAGCTCAAGAAACCACACCTCCATGCATGAATTCCAGCCTTCTCAACCTCTGTGAGAGCTGATGGACATGGGGCGTAGCAGGACAACTTCCTCCGTACCATTTCCCACTTTTGGGCTAGATATTTACCCGAAATAGCAAGCTTTATTTCTCTTATAGGCTTCTCACAAAACCACATTTTCTGGCTACCTGGCTTTTCCGAGCGTTATAATGTGCTTTTACATTTTGGCACTCACACGACTTGATCATCGAATATCTGAGGTTTTAAACTGTGATTCGATTGCTTAGTTGAAGCAAAGCAGCTATATTAAACGACGAGTGTCATATTGCCACCAAACATGTGTTTTAATGAAATTCAGCCCTAAAACTATGAACTGCAACACATTTTTGAAGGCATGTCGTATCTTAAGTTTAAGGGGGATGGAAAGGAAGCATAGGTGTTCAGTTACTTGGGGCTGTAACTTTGTTATTTTTAATCCAAACTCAACAAAATTCTCTGTGCCTTTTGAAATTGCCACTTACTAAATCCGTTTAACTTGAGTGCCATAATAGTGAACCGTTCTTAATATAAAAACTAAAGAAATATTTTCAAAACTTTTTTATTTCTTGAAGGAACATTTTTGAAAAGTCTTCAGAGGCACAAAGAAGAAACCATCGTGGTTGTAGGGCGTGCAGTGGGTGTTCTGAACCAAACGAATTGCTGTAGGTTTGACCATTGTAACATTTTTTTCTGAGGAATAAATTTAATTACTTTTTCTTAAACAAAAACTTTAATGAAAACAAAATTCCTGTGGTAACACATTTTATTTGGTTCAGTAGGGGCCCACGGTCTTCAGGAACGGTTCACAAATGATTAGCATTTGAAAACTGCGGTGGTTGCAGAGAAAATGTTCTTTTTCTGAGCAGCACACGGGTAATAACATGGGTGTGGTAATGGCAGGAACGCGAATGCAAACAAATGTTCGCGCGCGAGCTTCCGCGACTATCATGACGCTATTTGGACCCGTACTGAACTACTTAAAGCATTAGTTTAGCTAGATACAATATATATCTAAACGATTATACACGTAGATACATCTAGGCGTCCTTTAACAACAAAGCAAACGCCACAGCAGATGACGCAAACATCGCGTCGAGTAGGCGGAGTCCCGTGGATAGGCGTTTTTGGCACGATTTTTTAATACCTTCCGTTGCGCATCTGAGGGAGCACTTGGTAGAAACATTTTCCTATTCTGGCATGCTGTGGTGTTTAAAGAAAAAAGTAGCATTTTTAGTCGATTTTGCCCTCCATCCCCCCACCCCCTAAGCCCAGTACCTGTACTCTGAAGGTTCTTAAAATAGAGGCCATAGCATTGATAGCATACAACTATTATAGGATTGATACTGCTGCATGAGAGTGATGTACGCCAGGTCTCTTTAGTGGTAAAAAATACATTGCGCCGACGCGCAGATGCCTTAACGTGCACCTCCAAGGAAAAAGAATCACCCGCTATTCCGCTGCTGCGAAGGTGTGGATTACCAGCGAGGCAATTTAGCACACGACATAGACACACTGCAAGAGTTCACCAGCCGTTTGTACTTACGTTATGACCAAAATGGCTTTCGAAGTGCACGGCGGATACTGTAGCTTTATGTACTCCTAGAATATGTAATAAGTCAATCGATACATGGTGCATAGTGGCAAGTCAGCGTCTGCTAACTCTAGCAGAGTATTTGCAGACACTTTCGGCTTCCCTTTATGCAGGGACATCTTTCGTCTCCCCTGTGCCAGGCCGAGTTCCAAGTTGAGTAGCTTTTCTAAGCGATTTTATTTTCTAACTAGTCAGTGCGTCACGAAAGGTAGCTCACATTCTTACCGGAATGCCGAAGAGGTGTCTCACCAGGTGTCTAGCAAACTCATCGATTCACTGCCAGTAAAGGAAGTAGCTGGCCGTCATTAGAAGCGTCCTCGTTTCCAAGTACCGAGGTCTCGCGAGTGCTTCTTTTTATTGTGTTTTCTTTAGTGGTACGACATAGCATATATGTCATAGCGGGAATTTCGAATCTATTGAGGTCAATACGCCACATGGTGGCCCAAAAAATTGAAACTGAACGAAATGTCCCTCATTCCTGCGTATGGACGTGGTGAGTTCTCATCGTTTTCTGACGACGCGGGGTAAAAAGGGCGAAATGGGCACTGGCCAGAAATCTTTGCTTGCATCAATGGCCGAAGTGGAAATAAATCGTTGATGCCAGACTGAATGTCATCACCGACGGCGCAGTCTTGCTGGTGTAATCACACGCAGACACTCACGTCACGCATGCACACAATAGCTCGCCTTACGCAAGCACGTTATTTCACGTGTGTAACGCTTTCAGCAGCCGCAAACAATTCTGATTGGCCCGCTACCTGCAAAATGCTTCGCATCTATAGCATCAATTGCCAGAGCGCGTGGGATCTGCACATTTTTTCCTCGTTATCAACCAGGAGAAGCGACAATGTGTCCTAAAGAGCCATATAACCCTTTCACAATCAGATAGTAGTGTTAAGTCATACACACTATGCTGAAAAAAGGGGATGGAGGTGAAGGTCTTCGCACACTCTCCTACATACTCGTAGGCCATAGTTGGGAAGTGAAAGAGAGCCCGCATTCTAAATATGCGCTTCATGAAAACTTCCTGAAGCTGTTTCATTTTGAAGCGCAGCTCCTGCTAAAATGGGGTGTTGTGGTAATGTTTGAGTAAGTGTAGTTAGTCTCATTTCACTAGCAGTAACGTTACATTCCATTACTAGTTGGAACTTTTCCAACTTCTAGGAGCAATTGGCGATTTTTTTCATTGAACCCTACTCTGCTTAGGCTAAGTTTCCTCGTGCCCAACTAGCTGAGGCAATGATAATATACTAATCTGGTTCGACATTCCCAATTATTTGAAGTTCCTCAACGGAGGATGTTCATTCACCCGACCCCTTAGATGGCAGTCTACTATTAAAACTTAAAAAACATCGTGAGCCTGTTTCACGCACATGAGTTTCCGTTCACTGCGTTGACTACATCTACGCAAGGCAAAATACAGATGCTAAAGCTATAAATGGGGACAGACAGACAATGAACTTCTATTGAGGTCCTGAGGGACTAGTCGGCGGAAACCCGTTGGGGCCCCCGGCTCGCCGCTGGCTGCTCCCATGCCGGAATCGGGAGGCCAAGCCTCTCCGCTCTTTCGTGGGACCTGTGGACGGTCATGGACTGGAGCTTGAGTTCCGTGCTAGAGATGGCCTCGTCCCAGTCCTTTTCGCTGGTGAGTGACGTATTCCGTAACGCAGGACACTGCCATTGTAATGGCAATGTAATGAATGGGGATGTTCTTATTTTTCTTGAAGGAAAGCGCATTGCTAGTTCCTGCTAGTAAGAAGAATATTCAGTAAGAAATAACCTGCGAACGCGTTCACGCACTCCTTAAAACAGATGGCGTAATGGTTTTTCTTCGGTCTAATACAAAGGAATCTAACCAATGATTGAAGACATGGTGTTTCTTCAATGTAATACACAGGTATCTAAACAATGATTGAAAACATGGTGTTTCTTCAATGTAATACACAGGAATCTAAGCAATGATTGAAGACTGGCGACGAAGTACTTCGAAGAAGCCTGCAAACGAAATGTCTGACAACGGGAAAAGACAGCAGGAATAGAAAGAAATCTTTTGTTACATAAGTTTAGAATATGTCAAGAAGGGAGATTGGATTGTTCAGCGCTCTAAAATGAGATGTATTTATGGCTGATTTTGTAGTCCTGACAGCACAATGCAGGGAGCAGCGCAATCTGTGCTATCATACAGTCGATCGGTTAAAATAGATGCAAAATCACTTACACTCTTCCATTCCGTGGTAGTTTGTAATGGGAAGCATCAATGGGCGAAAGTGCCCTGCATATCCGCGATAGGTATTTGCTTCCACCCATTAAAGCATTGTGGTTGACAACCTTCTTTGCCCTTGTTCCGGAGGGTAGCCGACGGCAGCTAGGAATCCAATCCAACTGCCCATATCTCAACTTTTTTATATAGAAACAGCATTTCAATTACAAGTTCTAGCCTCATTACCGCTAAACAGCCACATCTGACTCACATTTACTTATTAATTTGCATATGGTGTTGCAGCAAACCATTCTCATGTCTTTATATCACGCATTCATACACAGTCATCTCTCATAGTGCCTGTCATCTTGGGGTAATACATATGTGATACATCTTTATCAGCTAGAAGTTTTGCAAAAGCAGGCACTACGATTAATTGCATTCCAATCACATACATCTCCCTCTGCTCCCATATTCCGTTCCCTAAATGTTTTACCTTTCCGCATGTTATTTAATAATAAGCTGTCACTGCTTATGTTTCGTCTTATAAATACCGAGCTTAATATTCCAGGTTTTAATCGCTCTAGCCTAATAAATTATAAGAACACAAGATTTTCAGCCCAACTCACTATTCTTCTTCCAAAAGCAAGAACTAATTATGGAAATTTACCGTCGCGCTTTTAGGCATTTCTGTTTGGAATTCAATACCATCTGATATGAAGTCATCTACATTATTATCATTCAAGCGTAGAATGAAGGAGCATTTCATGAACGCTTTACCTGGTACATAGTATAATTTAACGAACATAGAAATAATTAGATGTTGTTCTGATTTACTATTATGCAATGTACTGTTCAAATTATCGAGTCACTGAATTTTGCCTATAAATTGATACTTCCAATTGTTAGTTTTATACGTGCCATTTATCCTCGTTTGAATTTCTGTGAGTTATATTTAATGATTTATGCCATTTTTTTCTTTCTTTTTAACTGTGTGATTATACTTGTGATGTTTTTAAACGTTTTTTTTTCTCTCTTACCGTTCATTTCCGGTGATATAGAAATTGTATATATATGACATGAGTCACTGTTTGCCACGATCCCACTAACCCCCTTTTCATGTCTTGTTAGGAGGTCCCCCCGACAGTTGTTACTTCGGGACCTCCGAATGTGTACTTACACCCACCCTGTATTTGATTTTGTCGTCAAAATAAATATTGAATATTGAATATTGGGAAAAAAATATATTTTTGTCATTTTCCTCTTCATGGGAAAAATCATACCCACTGAAAATTTCTCTGTGCAGACTCGCCTTACACGTTTACATATACGTCGACAACATTATTTTAACTTAGTACTTCGATTTGTTTCTTCTCTCCGCGATACAATTACGTTCACCTAACCTGCTTCTTTTGTTTTCTGAGCATTGCTAAACCACAGGGCAAACTGTTTAAACTGCTCAACCAGGAGCCGCGTGATTAACCTATGGTTGATTAGCGCAAATTTACACAGACACAAATAACCAAATGGACAAGGACGAACGCTTCCTTGTCCACGTCTTCCTTGTCCCAAGCGACCATCCTTGTCCACTTTGTTCTTTGTGACCGTTATGAATTTGTGATAGTCCACTATAGTTATTATGCAAGACTAACTGGCCCAGCAGTCGGCCCTCCAGAAATATGTGAATAAAGCTCACCAACCTTGTTCCCGGTACAAGACGTTCTTCCCTAAAGAAATATTGCAACAAAGTCACTCCTCGACCGCACGCTCAGAAATTTTCAATACATCTCCAGTTTTTGTCGTAGTGCCGTGTTTTTAATGTGGTCGAGTCGAGGTAGCTGTACTGAAATTCAGTCATCAAATTTATATACACCATGAGAGACCTTGTGAAAACAACTACCAAGCACCGGAGTCATTGCTCTTCAAGTTGCTAACGCAGGTGGAACTCATTAAAAATAACTGAAGCGAGTCGCGGTCATTCGTTTTCCACATTTACGTAAAGCATTTCTACCGATCTTTAGACAAATGAGTCACCAAACGCATTTGCAGGTCTCGCGAAACCATGTGACCAATGTAACTGTAACAATCCCACGCAAAATAAAAATAAAATAATCGCATGTAGTCATTTCAACCTTATTCTTTATTATCTTCCTCACCCCTCCCCCTCAGCAAATGCACATTCTATGTCATCATTTTAGCGCGCGTTACTACCCCGCCCTTGTGTTCATCCCTCTTGGGACGGTATACAAAACATTGCTATAAATGCTGACTCGACGGTGCCATTGGGGCTTTCATACCCGACAGACTTTAGATTTCCCTGCTCACTTGCTCTTTTCCTAACCCAGGATGATCCTCTGTGATTGAACTCGAGCCTGGCAATCCTTTTCTTACTAGCACGAAGTTTCCAACTTCTATTCTTGGTATTCTTGTGATCTGTTTTTCGCGTAGTTTCTTTTTAACCTCTAATGGCACTGCGCAGTCATTTGGTCTTCGCACTTCTCAGGTGGATGAGTGTTTCAACTCCTAAAAGCCTATCGGCTGGTAATTGTGCTCGGTTGCCAGTATCAGCAAAGAGGCGGTGTGCACCGAAAATAGGGCCGAAGCTACCGCCGCTTAAAGTCAGCATTTACATCGGCCTTGGAGTGTGCGCAGTCTTTTATGTAGTGTTTGATGTCAAGAATAGCTCACTCAGATAGCCCATTAGTTGCTGCTTCATACGGTGTGGTAAACCTGAGAGCAAATCTACGTCACTTTTCTTCAGGACTTTCTTCATGTGGGTGGCTCCGATAGGCTGGTGCAGTGTATAACAATACTGTGTTAACGTTGTATTCCATTGCTTCCACAACCACTACATTGGCCGACAGATGAGCCAACTGGCATTCCGATGGTAAATCTTGTACACTTACAGAAATACCAAAAGTTGTTAGTTGATAGCAGCGGCGGTACCTTTTTCGATAATGTAGCGGACGCATATGTACAAACTGTGAGCTAGTTTACTTCTACCTGTCACTTCTACGACCCGCCTCCTAGACGGGTCATCAAAACGCACACGCTAGCGAGGCGATGTCAATTCTACTGAAGATGGGGAAGTGATTGTGGTGACGTCGATGTTCACATGTAAGGAAATATCAGACGTCGCCAGCTATGCCGGTATTACGCGATCGAGACTGACGACTTCCTCACGACCACTCTGTAGAATCGTTAGCGACTTGCCTGTTCATCGCATGACGTGAAACAGCACGTCGTAGGCAGGCGTCAAAGGTGTCCACACGGCTTCGCGCCGGTGAAAGACGTGCATGGCGCATGTGCGGTAAGGATGCACAAAGATATTGTAGTCTGAACTGCGAGGAGGTAACGTTATATTTATATTTAACAGAAGTGGGGGACATGTCAGGTGCGATATGTCTCAATATTTATCGTTAGTAGCTTAAGTGGAGCGTCACAAATAATTCGTGAATACTCGTTTTTTTATTATGTTAAGATGTTCGCCCTGTGACCTTGGTGAACTAAACCAGGCATCTTGTCTCCGTTTGCTTAAAGTAAGGCCCATGTTAAGATTGTTGTTAAGCCAAAGTTCCAAGTGGGTGAATGAATGGATTACTGTTGACAATCTGCAATGTTAAATGCCTGTATATCAAATACAGCTTTTGTAAAACTTCATTGCTCAACCTCATGACTTACCCATGGCGGGTCACCTCGGCGTTGTTCGTACATACGAGCAACGCCGAGGTGACCCTCGCGCCGCCGATTTTACTGGCCTGGCATGTATTGGTCGGTGCGCCAGTACATCGCTTCGCGCGAGCTCTGCCAACGCCGAAAGAAGCCCACCATTTCCCCTAGTGGTCTCCTTCAACCCCTGGATATCCCGTATGCGCCTTTCTTCCGCGTCGGTGTCGACTTGCTTGGCCCTATCCCAGTGTGTTAATTAGGGAACAAATGGATCACCCTCACAACAGATTGTGCCACAAGGTACGCGATCACGCGCGCCATCACTACAAGCTGGGCAACTGACGTCGCCTACTTTTTGTTGCGCGATGTTATACTTCATCACTGTGCCCCTAAACAACCTATTACGGACAAAGGCCCGCAGTTCCTCTCAAAAGTAATCGCCGATATTCTTACATCGGGTGCAATCCGGCACAAGCTCACCACCGCTTACCATCCCCAGACTAACGGCCTTACAGAACGCTTCATTCGCACGCTCATGGACATGTTGTCGATGTACGTGTCCTGGGATCACCGTGATAGGGACGTTAACCTCCCATTCGTGACGTTCGCCATCACGCCACGATGTCACCGATTTCTCTCCATTTGATTTGCTCTTCGGCCATGATCATTGATGCCCTGCTGCCTTCCGTTACGCCTCTCACCACTGAGTATGCCCACGACGCCATTGCTCGAGCTGATCACGCCCATCAGCTTGCTGGCCACCGAGTAGCCACATCGCAAGAAAGACAGACAACTTTATACGACATGCATCGCCGGCTCTACCATTTTCCGCCAGAGAGAGAGAGAGAAATAACTTTATTTTGTCCAAAATGTGGTTAGAGGAGGGGGTAATGACTTGAAGCCTCCCCCGTCCCCCCTTTAGACGGCGGCCGGCAGCCCCTGAGCCACGGCGGCGTCTTCAGCCATTTGGACTACTCTTGCTTGAACATCCGGGTCCGAGCTGAGCAACACGGTCTCCCATTGCTCCTCATTTCTTATTATTAAACTGGGTTGTTTTGCATTTTTGTTTTTTATTATATAAATAAATTGACAATCATATAAACCATAACAGATAATTCTGAGAAATTTGATGCGTAAGAACCGTTCGTTGATATTCAACAGGTTAAAGTATTTATTTCCATCGATAATAAGGACGGCGTGCAAATCCCACACACGTTTGAATGTACGTGGCGAATCAATCTTGAGAACATTAAATATCGTCGAACTCAGCAAGTTTTAGTGAGTCATCTATAAGGCCAATTAGGCAGCAGAAGAACGTCAGCAAGGGGCACTAGTCAAGAAAGGTTGTTGCTCTGTACAGACCTAAAATAAACTAAAATAAATATCGTGACTATTTCGAAATTCTGAGAGGGAGAGAATTATTTATTCAAATGGTGGCTCTGTGTCTGTGTAGAGAAGTTGTTATAGGGAAGAGAAGCTTACTCACTAAGGAAGCTTTGCACACGACATGCTATAATGAGGTAAGTTCTCTCTTGATGTTAGGATAATTAAGTATCAGAGGTCACCTAAGCATCGCTTAAGAGTTGTGAATGAGAAAGCAATAATGTCCAATTGGATACCGCTGAGTTCTTCTTCAAATTATGAAACCCTCGCGGGCAAACGAACGCGTTGAAACGTTTGTCGCCTCAAATATAGCAAAAGGCCGATGCACTTCCAACCGAAATGCCATGCTATCTTGCCCGACTGCCATAGAATATAATGCGGACACTTCCGAGTAAGCCGTAGTGATTTTGACGGCACCGCTTTCATGCCTTGGGGCTTGGCAATGAAAATGTCGGTCCATGTATCATGATTTAATAAAGCACGGTTCACCGGCCTGCTATCTAGGAGGTGCTTCTTTAGCCAGTGGGTAAGACACTCGGCTTGTGAGTGTGGGGCCGAAAGTTCGAAAGTCACTACCGCAAAAATGTTTCCTTTTAGAGTGAAAGCTCTACTATGCCTTGTCTCGCAAGCTCACTCATCGCGTCGCAATAACCTTGAGCCGTCGGAGCGCAAGTGTGGCAGGTGTGACGTCACGCCGCGTGGTCTACTGCGGAGACGCGTCACTCCTGTGCTCTCTCGGATCTTCACCGCTGCTGTACCACGCGAAAGGCGAGGGTTTAACGACTGCTTTCCTGGCGCTTCATCGCTCAGTTTCGCCACAGATGACGCGATGGCTGGCCGATCAGTGCATGCGCTTCAGCGCAAGTGACATGCTGAATCCAATCATCCAATATAAATAGCTAGACGGGAGGCTGCGAAATGTCAAGCAAAGGCAAAGTTGGCTGCTGAAACACCTGAGCATAGGGAGGCCAGATTAGCACGTTATAGAAAAGCTTCCCAAACGCGGAAGCGTGCAATAATGAAACAATGAGTGCACAGCCTTTGCAAAACCAAGCCAAAGAGATCTTTCGCTCGTGATAACTAGGTTTACAAGAGTTAAGCATCAGCCAATCTTACAATTTATTCTGTTTTTGTACAATATTTCTTTATAGGGATTACCGTGGCGAAGCTAGAACGCTGGCGAGAGCTTGCGCGGACAATGAACGCGCGGATAACACAAATTTTGCGAGAGCTCGGGTGACGAGGCAAAGCGGCGATGCCCTCTCCCCTCAACCAACACGGGGCGTGCCAGCATCGGCAGCAGGTGTTGCCGTTCGTCCATTCTGCTCAGTCGGGGCGCGCACATGAAATGGTGGCGCAGCGAGTGAGAATTTAGGTTAACCGTTTCTCTGATACAGACGCCGGCTTTTTACCTCAATGGGCCATTTGGTGCTTTCGCATGAAAACAATTTTGGGGTTTTGTTCACCCTAACCGCAATCTGATAATGAGGCACGCTGTAGAGGTGGTCTCCGGAATAATTTTGGCTACTTGAGGTTCTTGAACGTACAGCCAATACACAGTGCTCCTGTGTTTTGTGCGTTTCACTCCCTCATCAAGCTGTGGGGCCGTGGGCTGGAGTTAATCTGGTGACCTCTTGCTTTGTAGCGCAATTCCATAACCGGTAAGCCATCACGGCGTGTATACTAGCTCATTGTCCAACCCATTCCTCAAATGATGTGACCTCCTTAAGCCGGAATTACATCGAAATGTCTTTTTTCCTTCACATTCTCAAACCAGGTCATAACATGTGGAGCTACACTGTAAACGAAAATACCACCACATGGGAATTATAACAAGGTGATGTGCCCTATACACTCCCATCCTTGAATACTTAATCCGATGTATGGGAGGAATACAGCAGCATTCCCTCGTTTCACTCCGCTCACTACCTGCGGGAGAATAAAGGCATCATGACGTAATTTTACTCCGCCTTAAAAATTTTGTTCTCTGCGGGAGCTCCGCACAGGGAGTTTTAAAAACTCCCCCGCCGGAACAGGTTGGTCACGTGGTGCTTCCCATAAAGCTGTGCGCCGCGCCAGCGACGGGCCGCGTTCGGCGGAGTCAGCGGTGCTCATGGCTGACGGTTTGTTTACATCTGTGAAGTGTTCCGTTCCAGCGTTTCGCCGATTTTCTTTCCTCTACTTCCTTCCAGAAAGTGTTATAGGCGTGCCTGAAGCTCACTGTATCTCATCTTTATGTACGTTAGCTGTGATCACTCTACTGGCAGCGATGAATGCAAGAGCAACGATTCCAAGTGCGGGAATAGGCTTAGGTGTGACCACGAAGCTGCCGGTTGACTCGTGATGTCAGCTCAGGTTTCTGGCTGTGCTTTCGTGTTGCGTGACCTTGAGTTGTGTACTTCAGTGTGTGAAATAGCACTTTTATGTCCTTTTGAGTATATGCTGACTACGTCCGGTGTAAAGGGCCGCGTAGCATGGCAACAGCAGCCACTGTTCGAGTGACAACGTCCGTGAGAACCGCACATGAATGCCATATAGGTGACCCGTAAAACGAGAAATCGCAGGGAATTGTGGGACGCGCCGTCTGCTAGCAGCTTCCGGTTCGACGGACGACGCGGCGGCATCGGCGGCATGCCCGGCGCACGTGTTTTTCTACGCGGTTTCAACTCAGTCGTGCGAAGCTTTCCGTCTGCTTTGGCGACCAGCAATGTCGTACCATTCATGCAGCTGATTTCTAGGTTTCAGTTTACTCTGGGCGCGATGATGACGAGGCAAGACAGGCAAGGATACGCTTTTATTCATAAAGGAACTCTGGTTTTCGTTTCGGCGGCCTTTTTTGTTTCTGCCAAGTAAGCTCTACGGCATTTGCCGTCGCTTGGACGCACAGTCACGGCTCTGCCTGCGGGTAAGTCAGACAGGTGCAAAAGTTATCGTTATGCGATAATTTATCAAGCGTATAGAAGCATTACTTAGAAAATTGGGTGCTGAGGCGATGGCTACAGCGGTGCATACTGTTCTGTGATCGTAGCTAGAAACCGATATCGTCGGCATATATAACGGCGCACCTAGCGCTGAAAGTGATAGCTTTGCGCGCTGTCAACGGCATTTCTCTGTCGAAATTCTAGGTTCATTTGAAGTGGTACGTAGTTAGACGTTCTGGCCTTTTTTTTTCTCAACAATGGCTGTATCGCCGTCAGATTACGGCTGCGCATTATCTCTATCTGTGCTGAAGGAGCTAAGGAGGGCTAGTTGGTTACGAGTATTATGTTTGTATCTCGCTGTGTCCCGCTTATATTCACGCCGTAAAACCTCATGTCATAATAACTCTCTATGTGCATGCGTGTACTGACATAGTTCTAGTTTCCTGAGTCAATGTTAGAGAAATAAATATCTTGGGGAATCATTCCGTGTCGGCCCACAGCTAATCGCCGGCTGATAAGTGGCACAGTACGTTCATTTTCTTTTTGTTCACGGATGGTCTCTGCATTGTTACAGTTTTGGAAGTGGCAGGCAATCCTCTGATGCTTGTGCACAGATGACTAAGCAAGGGTTGCTCCAAGGCAGTTGTTACATGCGTTCACCTTTAACGCTTGAATTTGAGCAGCCAACGGCTGAACACCGACGATAGTTTTGCCTAGGCACCTGCCACCCGGTAATCTTCGAGTGGGACAAAGCCGGGCTGCAAGCGCAAGTGGCTCAGTCAGCTAAGGCACTGCGCCGCTGAGCACGAGTTCGCGGGATCGAATCCCGGCCGCGGCGGCCGCATTTAGATGGAGGCGAAATGCGAAAACGCCCGTGTTCTTGCGTTGTAGTGCATGTTAAAGAACCCCAGGCGGTCAAAATTAATCCGGAGCCCTCCACTACGGCCTGCCTAATAATCATAACTGGTTTTGGCACGTAAAACCCCAGAAAGAAGAACGGACTGCAAGCGCATCAATGTAATTCAACGGCGAAGCGGTGGCGGCGGCTGCGCTGACTCGAACCGGAAGCAACTAGCAGACGGCGCATCCCACAATCCCTCGCTATTTTACGGGTAACCTATTCCGACTTCGTTAATGTGCTGTGCTGCCAGTAAGGAAGACAGTGGTGCAATTCTTTTGACGAATCTGTGTACGGATATCCTCGCCCAGGAAATGCGGTAGGACGTAAGTACGTACTGCGAATAAAGCTTCTTACTGAGCGATGTGAATCGAATTGTTATCGCGCAATTCTGCTTTGAACACGTCGTTGCTTCGGATATTGCATTAACATCATGCTCCATAAAAGATACTGATTTAGGAGCATACCTGCTGGCTCCGAGTGTGAGGATTCGTTTGCCGCATCAGCGATATAGCTCCGTTTCACAACCGGGAGACTTTGCTTGGATGCTGAGCAAGTAGTGCGGTCAAAAAAAAGTATATGACTGCGCAGTTTTCGAGGTTACGTAGGCTGCTACGGTTCATGCTCACATGTAATAAATTGTTGTCACGCTACCATTCATTCGCACGAAGCTAATTTTGTCATGAAGCACGCGCACGTACATTTTTGTTGCGTACGGTACGCACTACTTTTTGGCCGCGGATGCCGGCAGTGTGCGAAGTCGCTTCAGCGCTCACAGATGGCATTCTAATTTAGAAAAATTTAGAGAATAGTGACTATGGCTTGCCATGAACGTTTTTTTTTTTTTTATATTCTAAGTTAACAGTTCCGAGTGGATTTAGGTTTCATGTTCTCTTCAGAGAGGCAGATCTCATATGTGGAAGCCTGTGAGTCGTAATTCTGGAAACAGACAGCTGCTCGCTAGGCCGTTTCGAGGCACACATTGTCGTGGCTATATATTGTCACGTAGTAGTGACGCTGAAGAAAACAGTCGTAAAACTGTGTACGACGAAACTGGTTGTTTATTGGGCGAACCTGTGCCCACAAAAGCAAGGTACACTCAAAGCACAACGATAGCGGCGAACACAGTCGGCGATCGTCGAAAATCTCATCAGCGGCGAAGCGCGTCGGCTTTTATACCTGAGTCATCGAAGGTTCCAGACTAATCCCTGATGCCCGCGTGTCTTCCAGAAAGTTCTAGACAATTCGCGTCGGTCATACAATCAGATAACATAAGCGTCGGTGAAAACAGGCAACGGAAAGAAGCATCGATAACGTTCTAGAAACTTCCGATACAGGCGCGTCCTGCACCGAGCGATAACGTTTAACATTTGTTAGCCGGTGGAAAGCGGCCACCGGCGAAAGATAAACATGTATACATGTCAATACCCTCCCCTTAAAAAGCATCGTCCCGATGCTACAAACACGAAAGCGAAAACAAAACCATGCGTAATAAACAAACAAACAAAAAAACAATAACAAAGTAACAAAGTACCTAACGTCGTCAGCGGGCGTAGAAAGGTTTAAGACGCACCACATGGATGACTTCAGGTCGTGCCCGGCGCCGCTGTGATTGCGAAATGCCGTCTGGCACGACCTCATAGTCCAGTGCGCCAATACGTCGGATTATCTTATATGGCCCGAAATAGCGACGCAACAGTTTCTCGCTAAGTCCTCGTCGGCGTATCGGAGTCCACACCCAAACACGGTCGCCGGGCTGGTACTCGACGTAGCGTCGTCGTAGATTGTAGTGTCGGCTGTCGGTCCTCTGTTGGTTCTTGATGCGCAGGCGGGCGAGCTGTCGACCTTCTTCGGCACGCTGCAAATAAGTGGCAACGTCGAGATTTTCTTCGTCAGCGACGTCTGGTAGCATGGCGTCAAGCGTCGTTGCCGGGTTCCTTCCATAGACCAGGTTGAACGGCGCCATGTGCGTCGTTTCTTGCACGGCCGTGTTGTATGCGAAGGTCACGTACGGAAGGATGGCATCCCACGTTTTGTGTTCGACGTCGACGTACATTGCCAGCATGTCGGCGATGGTCTTATTTAGGCGCTCGGTGAGGCCATTCGTCTGCTGGTGGTAGGCGGTGGTGCGGCGATGGCTTGTCTGGCTGTACCTCAGGATGGCTTGAGTTAGTTCTGCCGTAAAGGCCGTGCCTCTGTCGGTGATGAGGACTTCTGGGGCACCGTGACGCAGGAGGATGTTCTCAAAGAAGAATCGGGCTAGCTCGGCGGCACTGCCTTTGGGCAAGGCTTTTGTTTCGGCGTAGCGGGTGAGGTAGTCCGTAGCGACGACGATCCATTTATTCCCGGACGTCGACGTCGGAAAAGGCCCCAGTAAGTCCATCCCGATCTGCTGGAACGGTCGGCGAGGTGGCTCGATTGGCTGTAGAAGTCCGGCTGGCCTTATCGGCGGTGTTTTGCGTCGCTGACAGTCTCGGCATGTGCTTACGTAATGGGCGACGTCGGCAGAGAGGCGAGGCCAGTAGTATTTTTCTTGTATCCTCGCGAGAGTGCGTGAAAAAGCGAGATGTCCAGCCGTTGGGTCGTCATGGAGAGCTTGCAGAACCTCTGGACGCAATGCTGAGGGTACCACGAGGAGGTAGTTGGCTCGGAGAGGCGAGAAGTTCTTCTTTAGGAGGATGTCGTTTTGCAAGAAAAACGACGCCAATCCTCGCCTGAACACCTTCGGCACAATGACGGTCTTGCCTTCCAGGAAGTCTGCAAGGCTCCTTAGTTCCGGGTCGGCTCGTTGTTGTTCGGCGAATTCGTCGGCACTGATGGGTCCCAAGGAAGTGTCGTCATCCTGGTCGTCTTGTGGCGGCGGTTCGACGGGGGCGCGAGACAAACAATCGGCGTCAGAGTGCTTTCGCCCGGATTTGTAAACGACGGTGATGTCGAATGCTTGAAGTCTCAGGCTCCAGCGTGCGAGGCGACCTGAAGGATCCTTCAAGTTAGCTAGCCAACACAAGGCGTGGTGGTCGCTCACAACTTTAAAGGGCCTGCCATAGAGGTAGGTGCGAAACTTTGATGTAGCCCAGATGATGGCGAGGCACTCCTTTTCTGTTGTGGAATAATTTGCTTCCGCCTTCGATAGCGACCGGCTAGCGTAACTTACAACCCTTTCTAGTCTGTCAGTCCTCTGGACAAGCACGGCGCCGAGTCCTAAGCTGCTTGCGTCGGTGTGGACTTCGGTATCGGCGTTTTCGTCGAAATGCGCAAGTATTGGCGGCGATTGCAGGCGTCGCTTCAGTTCTTCGAATGCTCCGACTTGCGGCGTATCCCACTTGAACTCGACGTCGGCCTTCGTGAGATACGTCAGTGGCTCAGCGATCCGTGAAAAATTCTTGACGAAGCGCCTGTAGTAGGCGCACAGTCCAAGAAATCTACGCACTGCCTTCTTGTCAGCGGGCGGAGGAAAGTTGGAGATGGCCGCAGTTTTCTGAGGGTCGGGGCGCACTCCAGACTTGTTGATGACGTGGCCCAAAAACAAGAGCTCCTCATATGCGAAGCGGCACTTTTCGGGCTTTAACGTGAGTCCGGCGGTTTTGATTGCTTGAAGAACTGTTTCAAGGCGCCGCAGGTGTTCTTCAAAGCTTGAGGCAAACACAACGACGTCGTCCAAATAGACGAGGCAAGTCTGCCACTTCATGCCTTCCAGTACTGTATCTATGACGCGTTGGAAAGTCGCAGGTGCCGAGCAAAGACCAAAAGGCATGACCTTGAACTCGAACAGTCCGTCTGGTGTTATAAAGGCAGTCTTCTCCCGGTCCCTCTCGTCGACTTCGATTTGCCAGTAGCCGGTTTTGAGGTCCATCGAAGAAAAATACTTTGCGTTGTAGAGTCTATCCAAGGCGTCGTCAATCCGTGGGAGGGGGTATACGTCCTTCTTCGTGATCTTGTTGAGGCGACGATAATCGACGCAGAAACGTAGGGTTCCATCCTTCTTCTTCACTAACACCACGGGGGACGCCCACGGACTCTTGGACGGCTGGATGATGTCGCGTAGCATTTCGTCGACTTGTTGCCTTATGGCCTCGCGTTCGCGCGCCGAAACTCGGTACGGGCTCTGACGGAGTGGGCGGACATATTCGTCGGTTATAATGCGGTGCTTGGCGACAGGGGTTTGTCGAACTTTTGACGACGACGAGAAGCAGTCCTTGTATTGCAGGAGCAGAGCTTTTAGCTGTTGTTTCTTATGATTGGGAAGGTTCTGATTGACGTCGAAAGTTGGTTCAAGTACTACAGTCGTCGTTGAAGGTGCAGTAGAATCCGTGAAGGCGAAAGCACTGCTGGATTGTACTATTTCGTCGATGTAGGCGACCGTGGTGCCTTTGTTAATGTGCTCATATTCGTGGCTGAAGTTCGTGAGCATCACTTTTGCTTTCCCTTCGCGTAGTTTACCTATGCCTCTAGCGACGCAAATTTCACGGTCGAGCAGTAAGTGATGATCGCCCTCGATGACGCCCTCCATGTCTGCAGACACTTCGGTACCGACGGAAATCATTACGCTTGAGTGAGGCGGAACGGTGACTTGTTCTTCAAGCACATTCAAGGCATGGTAACTGATGCTTGTATCCGGCGGTATCGCTTTGTGTGTTGAAAGCGTTATCGACTTCGACCTTAAGTCGATGACTGCACCATGTTGGTGTAGAAAGTCCATGCCTAGGATGACGTCCCTGGAGCAGTGCTGCAGGATCACGAAGCACGCCGGGTAAGTACGGTTGTTTACTGTGACTCGCGCTGTGCAGATTCCAGCCGGCGTTATTAGGTGGCCTCCCGCTGTCCGGACATCGGGTCCTTGCCAGGCTGTTTTCACCTTTTTCAACTTGGCGGCAAACGGGCCACTGACGACGGAATAGTCGGCTCCAGTGTCGACGAGAGCGGTGACGTTATGACCATCGATTAGCACGTCTAAGTCGGTAGACCGTCGTCTGGCGTTGCGGTTAAGTCGTGGCGTCTGATCACGGCTGCGTCGGCTTGCTCCGCTGCTGCTACGTCGCGTCGGCAGGTCTTCTTTCGGCGGCGAAGTGTTGTCGTGAAGGCTCTTTCCAGGCGGCGTGCTGATATCTCGTCGTGAAGATTCGCGAATCTTCTTCGTCGGCGGCGGAGGATCTTCGGAATTGCGTCGTACAGCAATCGCACCTCCATCGGTTGCTGCCTTTAGTTTCCCGGGTAAGGGCTGGAAGATCGGCCTCGGGTGGGACAGGTGCACTGACGGCGATGCGGCGAGATGTAGCGGCCTGGTGACGGCGAGCGTGAGGGTCGTCGGGGTTGCCACTGGGCTCCGGCGAGGTAGTCGGCGATGTCGCGCGGTCGTTCACCCCGCACTGGACGCGGCGCGTTGACGGCGAACCCTCGTAGGCCCATCTCGCGGTATGGGCATCGGCGGTAGACATGGCCGGCTTCCCCGCAGTGATAGCAGAGCGGGCGGTGGTCGGGGGCGCGCCAAATGTCCGTCTTCCTCTGGTAGCTGCGCTGGGCGACGGGTGGGCGTGCTGGCGGCGGCGGCGGTGGACGACGGAACTGCGGCGTTACGGGGCCCTGGCGCGAGCGCGGAGGGGGGCCTTGACGACGGGCGACGGGGGCGTAGGTCAGCGCTTCCGGCTGGGGTTGCGGCGATTGGGGCTGCACATCGGGAACTCCAAGTGAGCGCTGAACTTCGTCTTTGACGACGTCTGCGATAGATGCCACGTGAGGCTGCGACCTGGGAAAGAGCTTATGCAGCTCCTCGCGAACGACCGCTCTGATGGTCTCGCGCAGTCGTCGGCGCCTAGCGCTTGAGCGTCGGCGTAGTTGGTCAGGGCACGGCGGTTGTATTGCCTGACGCGCATTTCAAGCGTCTTCTCGATCGTTGTAGCCTCGGAAAGAAATTCGGCGACAGTCTTGGGCGGGTTGCGCATCAATCCGGCAAATAGTTGGTCTTTGACACCCCGCATCAAGAACCGAACTTTCTTTTCTTCAGACATGTCGGGGTCGGGGTGGCGGAAGAGGCAAGTCATCTCCTTCGTGAAGATCGCGATGTTCTCGTTCGGCAATTGCACTCTGGTTTCTAAGAGAACCTCTGCCCTCTCCTTTCGTACGACACTCGTGAAGGCCCTCACGAAGTTTTCACGAAAAAGGTCCCACGTAACCAGGGTGGTCTCTCTGTTCTCCAACCAGGTCCGAGCAGCGTCATCCAACGAAAAATAGACATGGCGTAGCTTGTCGTCGTCGCTCCATTTATTGAACGTCGCGTTCCGCTCGTATGTCTCCAGCCAGGTTTCATGGTCTTCAGCCGATGATCCACGGAAGGTCGGGGGCTCCCGAGGTTGTTGCAACAGGATGGGGGACGCTGGGGCTGCCATTGAAGTCGTTGACTTGGCCTTCATCGCTGTGGTCTTCTCGGGAAGAAGTCCGTACTCCGGCAGAAGTCCTTGCTGCCTACGGCTAGCTCGCTGGTCCTTGGTGACGGCGTTGTCCTCCGGTTTCGGGCTTGGATCGCGGCTTTGCGGGGGCGTTCGCTCCTCCACCAGATGTCACGTACTAGTGACGCTGAAGAAAACAGTCGTAAAACTGTGTACGACGAAACTGGTTGTTTATTGGGCGAACCTGTGCCCACAAAAGCAAGGTACACTCAAAGCACAACGATAGCGGCGAACACAGTCGGCGATCGTCGAAAATCTCATCAGCGGCGAAGCGCGTCGGCTCTTATACCTGAGTCATCGAAGGTTCCAGATTAATCCCTGATGCCCGCGTGTCTTCCAGAAAGTTCTAGACAATTCGCGTCGGTCATACAATCAGATAACATAAGCGTCGGTGAAAACAGGCAACGGAAAGAAGCATCGATAACGTTCTAGAAACTTCCGATACAGGCGCGTCCTGCGCCGAGCGATAACGTTTAACATTTGTTAGCCGGTGGAAAGCGGCCACCGGTGAAAGATAAACATGTATACGTGTCAATATATACTGGCAGGGTTGCTTCTTGTTGTGTGTCGTCCGTCCGTTGGATGTCTTTCACAGCTCTTCATCGGGTGTTTCTCAAATGTTTGTGTTTATGTATATGGCGTGGTTTGTCTGGTCTCCTTCACTTGTTTCGCAGAGTTTGGCTTATTCTTGTTCGTATATTTCGGAATTTGACCCGTAGCCTCTACATATAAAATTCTCTACGCAATTTGACATGATACCTTTTTATACTCCCGGTGCAGCTCGAAAACGTCCGTCCAGCCCGAAGTAAAAAGTAAAAATGACAGGAAAAAAAGCTCCCCTGGCACCACGCAAAAATTCCGCCCGTACGGAGTAAAATTATACTAAGAACATTCCGAGCATAATAAACTCCCAACCGGGGGATCGCTAAAGGACAAGCACCGGAGCTTGTCCGGAGCGGCAAATATACCGACGGCGAACCGGCCTCCAGTGCCCTAGAACGTTTGCCGCGCGAGAAGTGTCCAAAGTAGACGGCAGTTCGGCCGGCGCACCACCCGCAGCACGATCACCAGGTCATCGACCTGCGAAGATGCGCGCGGCTCCGCCAACGGTGAAGAAAACATCGGCTGCAGCTTCTGTTCTAAGCAAAATAATTTTCCCCAGATAAAGTGATGCATAAATTTTACATTTTATCAAGAACGATATCCACTGTCAAACGTTAAACATGAACGAGAGCTCCGATACTTGTCGAGCTCAGCTGCCGTGCACGGCTACCGACGGGAGACGACCGGCTCGGCTGTGCTCGCATAGCAGCCGACGGCACCGCTAATATAAGAGTGTTTTCTTCTTCGTGTACAATTATTCCGAAGAACCATAACAACGGTAAGAAAATATTGCGGCTTGTCAGCGTCAGTAATTCATTCCGAAGCCCCGTCCGTTTTAGCTTTGAAGTTAGCCGGAAAAGGCCTAGCGACGATATATTAGCGCCGTCAAGCGATAGGCGGAGATGGTGGTGAGGCTACCGCACAAATGGGTCCCGGTCTCATCCTCTCTACGGCAAGGAAATCTCGCCGTTCGCGAGTAAAACCGCCGTCGAACGGCGGGGATGGCCAACGGCATGCGGCGAGTTACCGTGCCGTTAACGGGGACGGGTATTTGGCGCTTCTCGGCTACCCGCTGTTGCTGCGGTGCCGGCCTGTCTTCATGCGAAACGTGCTGCTGTAGACCATGTGTCGCGTGCTCGTCTAGAAAGGCGAACACTGTCGCACTCTGTTCGCGCACCTAAGCAGACCGCTAAGCACGACTGTGCTGGAACGCGAGCGAATTGGCACTTGCGCTGCGGGCTGTAATCCGCTTTTGCATGTCCCGAGTGCGCATGCGCTGTACCCTAGCGGCGAGCGCCGAAAACGTTTTGTACGGCGTCGGTGGTTCGTGCAGCTGACGACGCACGCGTATGAAGCATAGTCCTCGAGCACGCGAACTCTTTATCGTCGGCGCTGTGCCGGTCGACGACGCGGTATTTGCGCTGTGTTTTGGTAGAAACTTCAGCTGTTCACAGCGATATTCGGTTAACGTCCGGTACATCACAATATATGCCGACACGTCAACGATGTCGGTCAGAAGTCAACCTCGATCACGCCGGCGCCAACGCTCGGCCGGATGTAGTTGCGATACTGTGCCAGTGGGAGACCTATATTGTCATACAAGCATATGACGAAGACGCGACCGACGACGCGACCGACAAGAGCGAGTGATCGTAATGTGATAAGCTTTCGTGCCGACGACGCCGACAAAACCAGTGTGCTGATCGCTGTGCGAGCGGCCGCCGAGTGAGAACATCGCACCGACAACGTGAATATCGCCGCAAATGCTCTCGTGTATGTATTTATTGACGCTCAAATTGAGTCGAAACGTGCTTCCGACGCTGATAGGCATAATTTCCAGCCCTTTACAGCCCTCCACATCAAGTTTGAGGCGGTGTCGATCTCGTTCAGGCAGCTTCATTATGCCTAACACAGCCTACGAGTTCGTCCGCTACAGGCGGACCTGAAATATAGGATTAGCAAGTACGACGAAGAGAAATTGCTTATCTAGTTCGGTACTGACCTTACCGCCTTGAAGTGAACCACTCTTAGTACCGCAATGGTGAAATATTGCTCGGCCCAACCTCGGCTATTTGTGCAATGGCCAACCACTTATTGCTCGGGCCAACCTCGGAAAACTAGGTAGGGCCGTGCTTGGGGATGGACATCGGCCGACTTTAGGTTGCCACAGTAGCATTGCCCATGCAATCTTTTTGGTTTATTTAACGTAGGGCCAATCACTTATGCCAGCATGACCGATGTAATGCTTCAAATGGCCCGTGGTAGTTTTTCGGTTGGCTCTACATAGGCCACTCACTGTTGCCAACATGGCCGATTTAATACCTCACATGGCCCATGGTAATTTCTTGGTTGGCTCTACATAAGTCAATCACTGTTGCCAACCTGTCCGATGTAATGCCTCACATGGCCCATGGTAATTTTTTTGGTTGGCTCTACATTGGTCAACAGCTGTTACTAACCTACTTGCTTAGTCAAATATAACACAGTGCATCACATGGAGCACAAATTTATTTCAAAAATATCACAGAGTGGTTCTGATGACTAGAATTATGAGATCGTTGATACTATTCTGCATATTCGTTTGCTTTCCGTGCACAATAAAATAAAAAAAGTTCGAATGCTTATTAAAATAGGGACAACGGCCCGGCCTCATTGGCCACCGTCACATTTCGCTACAAAAACAATACTCTCAGTCATCACACGGCCTTCTGCAGCCCTTATCTAGGGCACCTTGGCGCCTCTCGTTGCGTCCGCATTCCCGGTCAGTGGCACCAATCAGCCAACGCTTGATAATGGCACTTGTTTTCAAACACACATCATCGTGTGCATAACCTGCAACAAGTTAAAGAGGTATATAAGGGCACTGTAGCAGCGCTCTCTCAATTGAAGCGATTTGAGTGCAAAATAAGCAGCTATTCAGATCTATGATGTAGCTACACTACAAGATATACCTGCACACAACAGAAGCATGCTGAAAAGATGGCCCACACATAAACATAATAAGAGCACAAAATGCTGCTGCAAGAAGGTGGCATGATTTGGCCAGTTTATATAGTAAAACACAGGGCTTCGAGTTGTCAGTGAATATATGGCGGTCATTTACATGTTGGAGCAACCACTTTTATGAATAAAATTCCTAAGGTCCATGGTCACAGAGCGAAAGAAAAAAGAGCAAGACAACTCACGTTTCCCTTAAGGCAATATGCTACAAACTTATTTATATGCGGTAACGCTGAAGCATTGCACTTTCTTCACTCTCCTAGAGATACACATGATGTACCAAAAACCAAGTGCTTACTAAGAATCAGATCATTGTCCTTCCGCAGCTCTGAAAAGGATTGGTTCTGGCCACGAGAGATTTCCAGCTGAACTTCAGGGTGGCAGATTTTGTAAAAAAATATCGTAACAGGCACCGCATCGTGTCCTGCACATTTGTGCCACCAAAACCTGAGAAGTAGGCAACCTGCAAGGTAAAGTGAAAACAATTATCCTATAGTTAAATGATAATTCAATGGCGTTAGCTATTAAACTGAAATTTCAATCAAACAAATGGATACTCAAAAACGAAGTACACATTGTCTTATGACCTAATAATATGCAGTTTAACAACGGCTGCTGTTGACCAATACGAAAACTATGCTGGAATGGTCTACAAGCTGGCTGCTTCAATTCCGTGCTGTGAAAACTTGGCTGAAAAACTCTGGCTGTTCCTTCAGCTGATCCTATGGCTGTCAACAGGCACCGGTTACAGCATATCTCAGCAGCAAATTTTTTGCACATCTTGCAATCATGTATGCAATTTTGAATGAATATTTTACTGCAATTTGCCTGAAACTGTTTTCATCATATGCGTCATGCCTTTGCCATCATATTGCTGTGACACTATGCACTATAACATTGGAAATTTCTCAGTGGTATTGAGACACCATCCATCCTAAGCAGATTATCCATAAACTCTACATGCATCTAGTCTGCCTCTGTAATGTTCTTGCATATTTACGGCCATTGTAGCAAGAACGAAGGGAATAGTGACTACGGCTTGCTTCAGTTACCAGCTGTTCCACTGCAGCCAACATTAAAGCTACGAAGGACTCAAAGCCAAGATATTTCCTCGATAAACTGAAGCATCTTTACCTCAATACTGTAACCAACTTTTGCAAATGGCTTATACACTGACTATTTTAAAGAAACATGTTTAGTCCCATGTGCCCCTGCATCAGTATAAAAATGGTACATATGTTATAAAGCTATTAGAACTTTTGCAAGTGGCATAACAGTGATGTTTTCACAGGAACCCCTATTTAGTCACACGTGCCCTTCTAAATTTATCAGTATAAAAATGTACTTACGTGGTAAAACAACTACATATTGTTGACTGGAAGCATTATGCAATAATGTAGAATGTAAACATCACACAAATAAAGTGACATCTCTCGTATTCAGTAATATACCACATTAGTAAACCTCACTTCATAAACAAAATGACAGCACATCTTACAAGGTCCTCCAAGTTGGCGTCGATAGAAAGATAATTTTCTAAAGCGAATATATCTGTAGCATTCGATGGTGGCAGCTCGGGGCAGTTTTCAGGTAGTGTGGCGATTCTTGTGTTGGACGATTTAACAGATGTCTGCAGCTTCTTCGGTTCCATTATAATCTGCATTTGGTTTTCAAAAACATTCTTCTGAAAGGCTGAAAAACAAACGCACAAATGTTATAAAAACGAAGAGGAAGCTTTAGCTAGCCCCCTCCCATTTCACTATTCAAATACATGGAAAGCGCAAAATTGTTTTGACGATGAAAGCGGTTGTCAGCCAGCAAGCACCCCGCAACAAAAAAAAAGCACCTCGCGACTTCTACAGCACCAGAACCTTGCCCCGAGCTATACCTTCCTCTTACTGCTTAATTTGAGGTTTAGTACTTTCCGGCGAATATTAATCTTATTAATATGCGAATAACAATATTATTAAGCATAACACTTTCATCTACGAAACTTCGACTTCTGACTTGCTTTGGAGATGTGGACCGGAAGATTCCGACAAGATCACGACGGCTTTCGTACATGCTCCAAAACCGGCGCGGCAGTAGTGTGGGTGAGCGTGGGTCCGAGCATAGCCCATGGTTCGCGTATCACGTTTACAATCGCTGAACACTGCATATTTCTATTCTAGCTTTCTTAATTTAAAATAACTTACCTTATTCGGGATGTCCACTCGAGTTCTTGCGAATCAAGGCTTTTTCTGAAAAAACGCGGTTAGCCAGTTTGCCTTCCGAAAAAACGCGGGACATCAAGCCTTCGCAAAATACAACCTCAGAGGCAGCCGATTGGAACCGTTCTGCCTGCAGTTAGCGCTTTGTGGCTTCGTTTCCTACGGGTAGAAGTAAGCCGAAGCCGTATTTTCGCACGCACAAAAGCAACATTAAACATTACGCCAATTTGATCAAAAATAAATGGCTTTGATAATTTAATTGTACAAACTCTTGTTTACATTGAAAATGTATTTTTAGTAAGTGAAAATACGAAAGTATTGGCGATAGTGTACGTTCACTGTGAATACCTGTTTCTACCTTTCATATGGCGTTTATAAGCGGAATGGTCACGGGGCCTGTGGAATGGCGCGGCCGTAGTTTACGATTGTTTACAATTATATCTTGAAGCGAATAATATCGTATCATACGTTTTGTGCAATAATGCTTGATTATATATATGAACCCGCGCGCGCTGGGACCAGCCACAGTCGGTCACATGTCTTGGCACGACGTCATTCCAACTTAGGACGCCCACCACATCTTTATTAAACTGGGAAATGGTCCTCCTGCGTCATTGGCCCCACGCCTCTGGCCAACTTTCCACCAGCGTAGTCGATCCCCTACCACGGCCTGGCATTTGCCTACGTATGGCTGGCCGAGATCATCGGCAGCCAACTACTTAACGATGCTTTTCAAGCCGTCGGCCACCGGCCAAACGCGCTTGGGACGATGCACACACAGAGTGGGAAGCGGCGCAGTGTTAATACCGCGGTACAGGCAGCGTTGTTGAACGAAGGCTGTCGGTCGCCGTCGCCAGCGTTTCCATGATTAAATTACAACTACGGAGAGTGTATTTTTATGCTGCCAGATTTAGTAGTTACCGAAAACACAGTTTGCCCCTTATGCAAAACAGGCAACAAGTGATGGCTCTTTCGATACTGCATCGTAAGCAACAACATCGCTCCTTGCCACGCGAGTACGGGGGGCATCGGCATTTTCGTGTGCCAGCGCGGCTAGGTGGTCGTTGTCGCTGTTCTCGATGTGCCCGGGACGTTCATACCTTGTCCTCTCAGTGCCATCGCTTCTGATATGTGCATGAGAAGTGTTCATATATGCTTTGAACATTTCCTCATTATTTCGTGTGAGCGGTGCACGGTTTCTACTGAACTTGAAGCGAACAGCGAACAGGGATCGTACGCGTGCCGATGTAAACAAATGCGCCGTTCTTGCGTTGTATAAATACTCTGGGCGCAGTGTCGCCCCCGTCAATGAGCTATGGCCACTGTGGTGAATAAGACTCAGCAATAAAAGCAGTGTTTGTCATCCTATTAGCGTACATTCAGTGCAGGTCTAACAGTGGCAAATGCATGAACTCGGCTGCTATATATATATATATATATATATATATATATATATACGATACGGCTAACCTGGCTGAGCGGAATCGACTCCAGCTTAAACTTGATTTGGGCGGCTGGCGAGTGCTCACGTCCGTGCATTTCAACTTCCGAAGCATGTTTGAACTCATATTCGGCACGAATAAACACGAATAACTATAATACAAGCGTAGGTGCTGTGCCAATCGCGTTACGTTGTGATGTATTCGTTCAGAGGCACATCGCACAATGACTGGTTTTGTCGGCGTAGCTGCACAAAATCCCGTCATAATATTTCTCCGACTAGCGGTTCTAAGTCGCACCAGAGTCACTGCCGGCCTAGGCATCCTGTCCAACAAGCGGCCACTCACACAAAACAAAAATTACAACGTTTTACAAATGCACAAACCTATTTCAGCTCGCTTCTTGCAGCGTGCCTCTTCTTCCCGCAGGGCGCCGACACCGCCCATTTGTTTCTCACGGAGCCCGCTAAGGTGGCGCCACAGCGCAATGCAAAAGGCGGATTACGGATTCGCAAGGGCGCACAAGCGAGCAACACGACGAGAAAGAGCAGGGAGCGCGCGTATCTGCTAGCAGACAAACCGGAAGTGGTAGTGTTCTTGTTCAACCAATGGGCATCGTTCCCGACGTTGACATCACCAGATTCATCCTGCTGACATCGTGACTACCACTGGGCATAGTGGAAAGTGCCAGGAAAGGAGGACGGCAGTTTTTTTTTTTAATTTTATTTTCTGGCGCGCCCACTGCGCGTATCGCTGCAGCGTTTGGCATCGTTGATCGTGACGGCATTCTGAACTCGATGCGCGTGTTTACTTGAAATGTTCAAAAAATATCTGAGGTGGTTTAGGGGCCCTTTAAAATCGAAATCCAAGACAGCACATGGTGCTTGGTAACTACATCCAAAGACGATGGCCAAGTATTTATTTTCTGTGATGCTGTAATTCCCCTCCACCTTGGTCAGCGTGCGGTTCGCATGAGTCACGACGCATTCTGCGTGGCTAGTAGGATGTTGTGCAAGCACAGCACCAAGGCCTACATCACTTGCGTCGCTGCGTACTTCAGTAGGAGTTTGAGGGTCCAAATGACGAAGGTGGCGTCATAAGAAGACGACATCACCTATGCCGGTGTGTGCGATTAGTCCGCTTCTTCTAGCTTATCTTTCTGTGACTGGGCGAAAATCCCGGTGGCATCCAACGCAAGGTTAAAAATTACGTAAATATAGATCGTCAAGGGAGAACAGTTAGCACAGCGATGTGGTATGCGTGCACAAAGAGCTCCAGTACCTTCTACCACCATGCAAAAATGTTTACTAAGCGCACAGATCTATTCTCTGCGGCAGCTACGAGTAGCCAGTCGCAGTGCAATTAGATGACTGCGATTTTTTCTTCTTGTCGGACGGAGCAGTCTCTGGCTGTCCCGAAAAAAATGTCAGCTTTGTTCGGCATAATAATCATCATCAAAGTATCACGTCACTTCAACGTGCTAAGTTTTCACGGTTTTGTGACGCGGCTTGGCAGACAGGCCACGTGGGCGTAGCCTGGGAAATTTTGACCAATAGCGAATTGCTAATGGCGAGAAAGGCGTAGAATTAGAATTAGTTGTTTTTCTTTAGTTCAGCCCAATCATGCATAATTAGTGTGTACCCTCATATCAAATGAGGAGTTCTGATGGTTTTCGTGACGTCGTGTGACAGAGAGGCGAAGGGGGGGTGGCATAAAAAAATTTTTCACCAATCGTGGAGGGCTAGTGAAACGAATGAAATATGAACAGTTTGGAATAGCCTTAGGCTATAGCGCCCTAGTTTTATCATCCTTGTATCAGATAACACTCTGACAACACTATGTATGAGACAGGGAGATAAACATATTGATTGATCGACCGATAGATAGATAGATAGATAGATAGATAGATAGATAGATAGATAGATAGATAGATAGATAGATAGATAGATAGATAGATAGATAGATAGATAGATAGATAACACTATGAATAAAAGTGCGTGCCTTAATTGGTAACTAAGTGGGACCGAGGCTGGCGTAATGCGGCTGTGCGAACGTACGGCGAGCGGCGCTGAGCGTGATCGTAGGTGGACTATACTGCGCTGTGCCTCCGGTGCTATCACTATCCGCAGCACTTACACTTGGGTGTCCTAAAGCAGGAGGTAGCGAAGCTACCAGATCTTGTGGATGAAATCGGGGCTTCGACGCACACCCCAGTGGTCGGGAGGAATCATTGAATAACAGGGTGACGACGCCGGCCACAAAAGAGAAAAACTATGTATTAACGGTTCGACACCCAGAACGGGGTCCGAAACGTTATTACATTGTTTTTCTCTGCTGTGGTCGGCGTCGTCATGTTTTCGTTCAACATCTTGTGGAGATCACCTACGGAAATTATGTCGTGAAAATGAACTAGCAACCTCACTAGCAACACCGCTCGTGTTGTCCATGTCTTTCTTTCCATCCCGTGCATTTCGCTTTAGTTTGAATCTTTTTTAATGATGTACCAACTAGCACAGTGTTGTACCGACAAGACCATTATCTACCAATCTGCAGATACACGGGTATAATGTGCCATATATATTTGTGCTACGCTTTGAAGCACTTCCCGAGTGGTTTGGCGGTTAGTCAACGAAAAACTAACGCATGATCTTGTGTCACCATTGGGCACTGTATTGATATTGGCCTAGTGACCAAATTTTCGTGATTTTCCGCGCATCTTTCTCAGCTACGAGCACACGACAGTACCCTTAGGAACAAAAATAAAGTGTGCCTTTTCTTGCCTATGAGGAAGATACAAGCGTCATCAAGGAAACCTTTTAAACATATCAGTACTTTATTTTCATTAACGTTCGATGGTTTATTTGTTTCCTCTGCTTCATGGTGCCTTCCGTATAGGTGGTACATGTTCCACTGGGTAGGCGGTTCTTTCTGCGTCAGAGTCAGTTCCGCACATTTGACTGGTGCCGCAGAGTCACTTTAGCTCTTTAAAATTCGCCCCCAGGTGTTAGAGTTTTTCGTAGTTTATAAACCAAAGAATTGCGTTCTCAGTGAGTACAAAAATAGAAATTTGACCTGAAGAGGAGCAACTGAGAGTGACAGAGAGGTTCAATGTTGCGCTCGACCAAGTTTTTGGATATATTTATGGCTTATGTGCACTGTGGAAAGCGTTACTTGGAGCAGCTAAGTCGTGCTTACAAATCGGTTCATATTTCTTTATAATAACTGTACAGTGTACTTGCAGAACGAATGCACGTTTCCTTGAAAGCTTACTTTTCCGCAAGCTGATTTTGATATTTTTGAAGGCCTATTTATAAATTAATGATAGAAGAAGATTTATGGACAATTTTGGCTCTGTAGTCAAGTGACAAAACATTTCTAGCCTAATAATGGTAATCAGTTCAATCACTATTATGCAAAGCAAATCGTCAACAAGTTTATTTCGACAAATTTAGAGCGACAAAGACAAGCGTATGATTTCAGAAAATTGCTGGTCCGGATGGTTCGACATATCTTGCAATGGGGTGCGCAGAGGTGGCACGGAGAGAACGAGACAGGACACGGAAGATGCGCAATTGCAACTGAGTTTATTTAAAAACAAAAGCTGCTCAGCATGAGCACTGATGCTCATGCGCTGACACCGTAGTTTTTTTTAATTATTCAGCACCGCGGTAGCAAAGGCGATGGCCTTAAGGTACATTCTGCCGCAAGAACCCACAAGTCACTTTGTCCTTTCCGGGAAATAGTTACAGAAAGAGATACCTGGCAACGCAATGTCAGTGTCTCCCTACAATGTCAATTCAAGGTACTCGCACTAGAAGACTTCTTTGGGACTAAACATTGAGATAGTTTTGTGCAAACTTTCAAGATGGGAGTTGCGCGGGCAAATTTCAGGCTGTCTTTGAACATTGCAGAATTATTTACTGGTGTTCCACATGACGAACTTTTTTAACCACTCGAAAAGCAGTTGACTCTGATGACGTTGTTTCATTCCAAAATGGATGCCTTATTACGGCAAAAAATATTCTGCATCTTGTAGCTGACCTCTACCTGAAGGATTGTTGACAATAACACCTACATACAGAAAAAGGGTATTTCTATTGAGATCTTTATGTATCGCCCACTGTCTGTAAAATTAATCTTCGCAAATTTGACTATTTGTTTCTGCAAGAAGTGAGTCAGGATTATAATTGAACAGTACATATACATGTGGACAATTGCGCTCTTATTTTATCTGTTCACCCTAATGCGAACAGTACCGCAGTAACTAACACTGTCGTGCGTTGTTTTAAATAATAATCGCTCCCTTTATCTCTCACAATAATGTTATGAGTCATGCACCAATCGTGCGAACGAAATATAAATGGCATAGCAAACGAGAAAGAGGACGAGCTGTATCCCGTCCCGTCATCTTTGTTGTTGTGGTGCCACTCGCTGTCACTTGTAAATATTGTTTATAAACCCCATTTGGCTTCTCCCCGTAGCTATATAATTCTGCTGATGGTGGTATAATCTGCATTTTCAGGCCTGTATTTTTATTGTGATGACCACATTTGTTGATAGTATAACCCACAATCCAAGAAATCATTTTACCATTTGACTCCTCTCACACTAAACTAGTCAAATGGGGCAATGCTTCTTCATGGCTCAAGTTAATTTTGACTAAGGCCTGCGCAGAAAGGGCCGGTAATAGCTTCGACCTTCAGGTTTCGTGTCTGAGAGCATCTAGACTCCCTTCGCGTTGGCTGGTTACTGTGGAATTTGCGCAATTTAAAAATCTTAGGGCTTCATTCAACGTGTCGCCATGGCGTAGACCAAGCAACTACATTGTATTGCCATTTATTTGTACGATTTCACACAATATTAAAAGGAACGATAACAAACACAGAATTGACCTCATCTTCACAATCCCTTTCAAGCCTTCTCTGTGGTCTACCCTTGCTAGTGGTCAAACGAGGAAAAGTTTGTGTGATAAAAGACACGATAATTAGTTTGACTCATCCACCACTCAATTGTGGTAAATAAGACACCACTGAGTTGCGGGACCGTTTACATCGGACAAACGGTCCGCTGTCATAGCAACAGACTAAGAGAGCACTCCACTTCTTTATAGGCCCTGAGTAATGGTGAGCACCTGTCCTCGCACATGCCGGCACACAGCAGGGAGTGTGGCAGCATAGCAATTTTTGAAGCCGTGGTGACAAGCCATGCGAAAGGGTGGCTTTAAATGGTAATTCTTGAGCCATGACAGATAAACACTGACGCAGATATATGTATCTTTGCGCCATCAGTACAGCCGATAAACAGGGAGTTTTTTCACTAGTGGCTTAAGAAACAGTGTGCCCCCTCTCCTTCAACCTACTTATTTTGTAAGCTTTACTTTTAATCTTGCATGTTCTTGCCGACGATGCTGCCCCGACGTGACAGTTATCTGCTATTGCAGAGGGAAAAGTTCCGTCTGGAAAAAACTGTCCAACACGTGCTTGAATGCTCCTCATGGATGTTTTTTTTTTTTACCTCGAAGCCGTCTATGGCTAGGGATCTATGCCTTTTTTTTTGTTTCCGTCAACAGATCTGCGCGTTCAAAAGCTCAGCTGCCGAATTTGATGCAAAATCACTTCATTGTAAGCAACACCTTATACGTCTCATCACTTGGATATGCAATTCGAGTAAATTATCAGTAGGCACCATTTTCAAATCAGTAGACTCTCTTGTAGATAATAAACTTATCTCAAAGATTTACGGCTGTACGGCCCGCGTCAGCCGTGTCTAGGTTCTGACTGCCCCCTCTTTTTGTAATTCCAAACTCAGGCGTGCCCAGTTTCCTTCCGCTCTCCCGGGCGGTGGCACCGTCCTGCGTTGTCGGACAGACAAGCTGCGATTCTCCATTTTGAATTTCCGTGTATTATGCCCACTCCCGAGAAGGGTGCGACTGTTTTCACAACAATTCCGTGTAGCTCCGGCGCCTCGCCTCGGTGACGTATCACCATTTTCATTTTTTCCCCTGTTTGGCGGCGCGGCCGGTTGTGCCCCGGTTCCGCTGCGGAAGCCACGGTGCCGGACGCCGACGCGAAGCTGCGGTCGTTGGGGTGTTGCGGAGCGCAACGTAGCAACACCCCAAATAAAAATTAATGCTCCAGTCAGATAGACTGTTCCCTCCCTGATAGTGAGATTATATCTGGACCATCCAAACAGTGATGCGTTTATTTAGGAATACCATCGATCGCTTAACAGCAGCTACAGTTGTGCCTAGACACCACCAGCCCAGCGCGTTCTCCGTTCCAGCGCTGGCGGCGCTGGAACGCCGCCAAACAGAGAGGAAGAAAATGAAAATAAAATGGTGATACGTCATCGAGGCGAGGCCCCGACCCTGCACGGATTTGTTGTGAAAACAGTCGCATCCTCTCGAGGAGCAGCGCCCCTACGAACAGCGACGGCGAGCATTGATACGAGAATGCAATCGCCGGCGGCAAACTTCGATGAAGATCATACCCGAGAGGCCAGCCGCAAGCGGCTAGCCATGCAAGACGGCGCAAGTTGTGTGCTCTCCGCCATGTGCCAAACAGCTTCACTGGTCATCCACCTCACAGAGTGGAATATACCTCATATTTTTATATAAGCTCAGTTCCAAGTGCGCCTTTGCTCTCCTGTCCCTTTCTTTCCGCACAATTTCTACGCCCCCTTTCAAGAAAAAGTTTAATTTCAGTGTCAATCAGGCTCAGTAAAAATCTGCTACCATTAGGTGGGAATGTGATAATTTAACGCTTCACTATTTGCTTTTTCAAGCCTGCGTTTCTCCGCAACATCGTAATTGTTGCATTCATCAAGGTGTGTCGTGAGATTGTGCACATCTCCTGTGCAATGCGATTGCATGGTAGTAAGGCATTGGCTGCTCTCTTCCTGTGTTTGGTCATCCACTGTCCACAACATGCAGATATGCTTTCCTGAAATAAAATTTCAAAAACACGCTTCGAAAATGTGTTATTACATACTGTGAATTCTTTCCTTAAAAATTACGCACAATTTATTGTCTTAACCACTTTATATTCAATTATCAATTTCCTTATTTATTTATTTATTTATTTATTTATTTATTTATTTATTTATTTATTTAACACTTCAACTGCACCGGAACGGGGACGTTACATGAGACGCTAGGCTGGACATGACGGACAGTAGGAGGTTAGCAAATGACTAGAGTAATGTATTTCTTCAATGGCAATTTTGAAGTCGTATGCGTTAGTTATGAGCAAAAAGAAAAAAAAATAGTGTTCGTCGGTACTATGTTGTGTGGGAAGGCGGTGGTGCGCAGCATTGACACAGCTGTTGCGTCAGATATGCTGTACTCATTACCTGTCAGTGATGACAGGTAATGAGTGCTGCTGGGCTTGTTGGTAACTCGTGAAAGTGAAGTAATTCGGAGCATTTCTGCACTTCGTGTTCGCGCACACACGCATAAGCTCAAGAACCCGCCCTGAGGGATCAAATATTGAGCTTATGAGCGCCATTAGAGTCGCTCTTGCAACTGTGTGCAGCGCGATAACATGCCCTCCCAATGGACGTGCTTGTGCTGCTGGCCTTGCCTTGAGGCCGTATAAAGTATTGAGTATGCAGTTCTTGTTTTTTTCTTTTGCCTAATTAGTATCGACATAAAGACATTTTGTCGCTTTGTAATATGGTGGCGATGGTGATGCTGCTACAAGTGGGGTTAGCATGGCAGCCCTGGCAAGCAGTTGCCCCGCCTGAGCGTCTCTTCCTGCGCCAAATATGTCGCCATGTGGCCCTTAGTCGTGTCGTTCGCAGGAATGTGAGTAGGGTGTGAGACAATTCCGCTGCAATTCCTTTGACGGTGGTTCGGCGAACGGGAAATCAGGGCTGCAATTGTGGAAGCCTTTACAGATGCCCGGAAAAGAAAGCTGTTGAAAAACAGTGTGCAGTAACTTGCCATTATAATATAGCGTTGACTACCGATCCTATATTAGCGATTATGTTCTCGGCTCACCACGTTTCTTTTGTTTTCTGTCGCTGAATGCGAGCTATGTTTCCTTCTCGCTCTCGTACGGTGCTGCAAGTCAAGTGCGCTGCCACTTCGGCTGCACCCTTATCTTGGCGAAATAACTGTCTGGCTCATAAATTGCGTATGAACGGGAAGCTTAGCAAATGCACCCCAAAGGCGGACTTCACAAAGCGACTTTACGAGTTCATTTTGGCGTAAGAAAACCGTTACGAAAAAAGCATATTCACAAAGCTGAAAACGTTGGTAAGATCCGCAAGCTGGAGATGCTGGCCGCTGCAAAGACGAGTGGTGTTGTTGACAAAATATGTGTATTAAGTAGTAGCGCCAGGTGCGAACTTTACTACTAGCAGCAAAACTAAGCGCAAGTCTATTAAGAAATATTATACGGCCGTCACAGCGGCCGACGTTTGAATGAGCCCTCGGTAGCATAGAGTGGGTATCACTAATAATAAATGATTTGCTTCCCGTAGGTTGCATCGTCTGCATTGATCAGTCATAACAGGCTCCATTATTAAAAAAAGATTGGAAAAAATGGTCACATGGCGGGCGCATTATTCTCAACGCTGTGAACATAAGCGGCAAGCTTCTAACGATTTGGACAAACGCGATGAATGACAGATTTCCAAAGGCATAGGTTGCAAAAGGAATCATGGAATACCAGGGCCCCGGGTCGCTGTTACAGGGCCGCCCTAGCACAAGCGACTGTCGGTTTTTCGATGGCACCGGTATATAGAATCCATACACGTCAATCGGTGAGTGAGTTACACGGGTTAGGTCACATAAAGACTGAATAGCATCATTCAAGGATGAGTTTTTTATGTTTCTTATGTACTTAACATTACTCAATACCCACGTTATCCTAACGCACTGCTGCTTATTACTTGAATTTTTTTGTGTTTCTATTTCAACTTGATTTTAAATGTACTGCACTTCTGACATTGATCTGCACGCCGCCTGATGAGTACAGTCTTTTTTGAGTAATAACCAGATATTGCTTAGCAGAGCATTTTATTTATCTATTTCCAATAACTAAGCGAGTGTTGGACTCAAAAGTATTTCTCAAGCAGTGCAGAAGTACTTACCACCACTTTTTTCAGCAAACGCTACAAGCAGGCACTTCTCATGAGCATCGAGGACATCAAAGTTCCCATGAAAGTGTAATTTGTTGTTATTTATGTGTGTTACAGTATTTGCTGGAAGAAACAGGGTGTCTTAAGCTTGAATTGAGTGAGCTAAAGGTTGTTAGATCCGCAAATACCAAAAGCTTTACTTTAATAAGGCGCAGTGCAACGCGTCTACGATCTTACATATTGTTTTATCTCGGCCAATAGCTTTGCGTCGAAACGACGAAAAACTATGCTTCTCTACTAACGCGCATCATGTGGCCCGTCAGATTAGTCGGTAGTCTCTAGGTACAAAGGCATACTACTTTCCCAACTAAATCATGCAAAGAAATAAAATAACGGTTGGCTTTAGGCAAATGGCTGTCCCTTCAGATTACCCAAGATGTTGGTTCAAGTTATGAGTATGTTTAGTTGCAACGCTTGCTTTGCCTTATTCTAGTCACTTTACGGAAGGCAAATAGGTTTCTGTCTCTCATCGTTTCCAGCAATGAACTAGATGAATATTTCATCAGCAGATGGCATCATTCGACCCATTCAAACCGCAAAAGGGTCGAAACATGATCTGATTACAACTATATGACAAAAAATGAACCCATGAAATTGTACGTGTCCTCTTTTCTTGTATTCTCGTGCTAACCTTCCTCGGACGAACGATAGCTGCATGTTAGAATTTATATTTCTGATTAAACATCGGGTTTAATGCCTACGGTATTGCTTCATTTTGTAATCGCAGTGAATAGCGAAAGCTTTTGAAATTCAATTGCTCAAACTTCAACTTTCAACACACGACCATGCCGAGTTTGAGCTGATATAATATCTTAAACGAAAAATTAGGCATACTGCATTATCTGAGTTCGCGAGTGCGTGCGACATGCTTGCTTAAGTTAGCGTGCTTTAGGTTAGCGGTGTAAGCCGAAGATGCTGTTTTCTCCTTCAGAATTGTCAGTTGCCAGTTTATTTGCTCGCAAAAAGTCTAGAAGTAGATACAAACAGCGCTCGTTCCAGCTTTGGAGCATTCTCCCTGCCTACAATGCTGCTGGTCTGCTTTCTGACCCAGTGCACACCACTAAAACGGGAGGCACATGGTGCGATTTTGCGTGTGGTTCATAGCATGGCAGATCGAGGTCCGACTTGCGCTTATGGCAATTTCGGACAAATGGTTCAAAAGAGCGAGTGGCGCGTTGCTCCGCCCTGAACCGGTGTTCCTGCATGGACGCTGGCAATATTTAGTAACTTCCCAAAGAAAGTACAAACAAGCGCCTGCTCTTTGCAAATAAACGTCTTTGCACAGCTCCTGTTTTTTGCACACAGATACCAATGAAAACACTTCTATGGAAGAAGCGTATTTTCCGCAAGGCCGCACGCTGAGCGAGCTGCGTTGACAGCCACCGATGACCAGGAGCTGGCAGGCCTAGCTCGCCGAGCCGTTGCGAGACCGGTGGCGCTTGCGACACGACATCGTGCAGCTCGCAATAAAATGCCTATGTTAATCAGGGCAACGTATACACAATTATGCCATCCTAAAATTAGAATACATTTCATTTTATTGACACAACGGTAGCGAATGAGCAAGCCAGGCGAGCTGGCGATCGCTAGAAGACGGTAGTTACATAGCTCACTGGCCATCCGATTCGGGGCTGCTGAACCTTGTGATCCGTCCGCAGCTCGTAATAAATCACCTATATTCATCAGCACAGTCAATTACAGCACATTTATGTCGTCCTTAAGTGGAAATACAATTACTTTTATCGACGCCGTAGGTAGCGATGAGTAAACACACAAGCAAGGCGAGCCGCTTCGCGTAAGCAATTGCTGCGGTGGCTACGCTGACCACTTGGGACTCGAAATCGCGCAACTGATTTACTATTTCGCACAACGTTTGTAACATACACAGCTTCGAGGTCGCTTTATTATATAAGGTGTTTTATTTTATAAACAAATTGCAGCCGATTTCTGTGCCACTGTCAGCGCCGAAAGAAAGAGTGAAAATAATATCACAGAAATTCACAGAATTTTCTCCTTATGCATGGCATTCAAAGAGACCAGCGTTTCGACCAGGGAGAAAAAAGAATTGACCCGCCATCCTGGTCCTCAGAAAGTAGATGTCCAGCGAAGCTGCTGAAAACCGCCACTCTAGCTGCTGAGGGGGTAGGCAACGCTTAATGGCTTTATTGTAACGGTAGTAATGCCATTTATAGTAATAGTAGTAATGAAAGCAATGGTAATATTGATTGCACGCCGTCACCCATAGGGAGCTCGAACAACAATGCAAAAAGTTTATAAGCTGGTTACTTTATATAGGAACCGCTAGGGACGTCACTCCCCATTTCGCAAGCTGCCTTCGCCGCGGCAGCTTGCACAACAGCAATGTTTACCGGGAAACTTATGCGGGGAGCGCTACGTGCTTCGCTATGCGTGAAACCGCAAGAGCGCCTTATCATCAAATATGTGGTTCGGATGCTTGTTTTGAGCTTCTGCTTTATTGAAAGGTATGTTGTTCAGTAGGCTGTATGCGTGATTCCAAATTATGTATGCACTGTTCGCCTCACTTTCTTGAGTGCTAGTATCTTCTGCCTTACGGGTGTATGAGACAGTGCATTTGGGCGTATGAGCCATTGATGGCGATAGCTTTCTGTTGATCTCACGCCACGAGGACATCCCGGGATCCTAGTTGTAAAAATTACAAAAATTCATAGAATTGTGTTCTAATGCGCCGTATTCTTTGGCTCGGCTCATACTTTTCTCGCACAATGTTATTCTAGCTTGTGATTTTATTTCCCTGTTGACCCACAAAACATTCCCTGTTGACCCACCCCAGAATTATGTTGGCTTACCACAAATTTCAATTTGGCCCACCACCAAATTAGGTTGGCCCGCTCCAAACTTGGAGTTCGCTCACCCTCATAACACGGCCAAATTCAGGTTGGCCCACCGAAATATTAGCCTGAAATTTAGGTTGACCCATTCCCAACCTTTTTGTTTGCATTGTTCAACTTGTATCCACGAACGCCTTAGCTAACTTTTGTGCTATTTGCCAGTTGTTTGGTATATATATTGTTTCGCCTTAACCCCAGTTCATTGAAGTTACCCGCTTTTGCTTGTAAACCGCTCCCTCTGTAATGTTGTAATGACCCTGAGGGTATGCTAAATAAATAAATAAATAAATAAATAAGATCAAGTACACCCGGCTTCAAATGCAGGTTGGCCCACCACAAATTTCATTTTGGCCAACCCCCAAATTGAGGTTGGCACCGCGCTATATCTACCCTAAATTTAGGTTGGTTCATCTTCATATAACGGCCAAATTAAGGTTCACCCACCCGCATATGACCCCCTAATTTAGGTTGGCCTACCGCCATACCATCACTAAATTTAGGTTGGCCCACACCCATATCACGGTCAAATTAGGATGGCCCACCACAATTACACCTCCAAAATTGGATTGCCCCACACCCAAATCCAAGTTAACCCTACCCAACACCATGCATTTACTAAGGAGCCCCAGGTATTCCTATGGGAAATGTGTCACGATTATTGCATTACAGGCACTATTAAAGTGGAGCTTTCTATGCCTCACTGATTCGTCCCTGAGCGCCGAAAACGCACTGCATGACAGCCAACTTACACAATGGAACTATCTGCACAACTGCGCACACAATAGAAGAACGGTTGCGCTTCTACGCACACAATAGTCAATTGTGCTATAGCGTTCGCTATAAAATCGCGGGTCTTCCTGCGCATGCGGAGAACGCTAAACAGACCATAGCATATAGCGCACGCACGCTATTTCTCAGATTTAGCGTTACTGTCGTTGCGTAAAACATGGTGGCAGGTCCCCGTGCACGCTTCGAATTGAATTTGGTGTTGCTTTTATAAAATTCACTTTGTTGGTAGCAAATGACTGCGTAAATGGCTTTCTCTTAGTCTCAGCGCTCTTCGACGACACTGTTTTACGAATAACCTTGTGTAGATTTAGACATCACTTCTCCATTCGAACGAGACGAAGCCTAACGAGGGAAAGGTGGAGATGTCGAGGAAATGTTCGAGATGTCAGTGACACCTATCGGTGAAGTGAGGAGATAGGCGCGACGACGGCATATGGTCTCTGAGATCGGAAGATCTCGCAGGCCAACTAAATCTGTAATAAACATGCGCTGCTTAGCATATGCTGTACTATAGCGTTTAGCATAAGCTTTATTTGTGTACACTATACTATACCTGTCGAGTAGAACAACGGCGCACGCCATACGTATCATAAAACACTACAGTTTACATTTGAAGTTGTACCGATAAGAACAATGGGAACTGTTTTTTATAAGTTTTTAAAACTGCACGAAAAACAAGGACACACGAAATAAACACACACGACACCACGAACTAGCCCACCAGAACTTCAAACTAATGGGAGCTGCAACGCCACGTTACCCAGAACAATTGTATATATCTGCATTGCATTATGCGCGTCATGCAATGCATTCCCGGTCGTCACCATGGGTAGGCTTACGCCCGCCTAATATAAACCATCGCGGTATTCTTTTATCTTGCCGCCGCAGCTCCGGCGAGGATCATGAGAGGCGGCAGGAGAGAAAGTCGGTGTCTCCCAATTGGTTGAGCGCCATCACGTGGTATTTTTCGCTCCTTTCTCAATTTTTTTTGCGTCTTGGTGCAGTCACTACCATTACAGTTCGCCGTCGAGTTGCTGTGGCGAGGCATTCGCAAGGGCTTTGATGTGTGTTGGGTAAGTTTCCGGGCTGCCCGCGTCATTGCAGAACTCTGTTATCGCTTTCTTTTATGTCAGGGATTGCTTGTAAGTGTGCTGAAGGTGCAAACGTATACGAAAAAAAGCTTTTTTCTTTGTTCCCGGGCTACCAAATTCAGGCATGGTTAAGCTTAGCCATGGGTAGACTTGTGCGAGGCTTTCTTTCTCGATACTCGTGTCACACGTACACTTCTGATCGCGATCGGGGCCGATCCGGAATGGACTTCATCTGGATCGAATGTTGCTACACCATCATTTGCTATCGCTATCTTGCGCGATCAAGGAATCCCGATCAGGCTCCGTTATCGCGATCGCAGGGTGACGATCGCAGCTTTCGCGTTCGCGCGCCCTGTGTTTATATATATATATATATATATATATATATATATATATGTGTGTGTGTGTGTGTGTGTGTGTGTGTGTGTGTGTGTGTGTGCGTGTGTGTGTGTGTGTGTCTTCCAAATCAATACCTGTTGATAGTCTGCGCTCGTGTTTGTATTTCTGTTATTCTTTTCACAGGTTCCAAGAATTCGAGGAATCGCAGCCCTTTCACGCCGTCCAAGTGTCTCCAGAAAGCCAAATAAAGAAACTTATCAATGCAATAGAAATACCTGTCGAAGCGGCTTGATCTGTGCAAGCCGCGACAGTGTTTTTGTCTGCAGGTACACTGGTCGTGAACGACATAGCACTCAAATAAAGCTCTGGCAGGTATATGAACATCGGTTACATTACGTATACATTATTGGCGAGACAAAGAGTCGATATTTTTGTGCTAAAGCTTGACACTAAAAGGAATTTATTCACGAAACAAACCTTAAAAGGTTCCTAACTGGAATCAGGAAGCCAACCCGAAGCAGCAAAGCAAGTGCGCAGTTACTCTAGCAAAAATAAGCACCAAAATCATCTGGTTCTGCCAGCTTCATAGCGTTCCATCATCGCTCGTTGCACATCACGCAATTAACAAGTCTTAAATACAGTAAGAACCCATCCGCAAACAACCAACAACAATTTTTTTTAATGTCTTACCTCGCGTTACTCTATGAGTGAAGCTGGCACATCCCGGAGCGAACGGCCAGACTGCGAGGGTAATCGACGAGAGAAAGCGCTAGATGTGAGTAGGAGACACCGGGCGATAAGTAATGTCGCTACCTTTAGTGTTATTCTGGGGGCGTTGGTAGGCCGCGGGTGCAACGCATGGTAAAAGAGGCTCCCGTACGCGAACATAAGCGCGAGCGCGATCGCACCCGTAAGGCCGATCCCTTGTATCACCAACGGCAGAGCCTGTGACCGTCTAGCACAGCAATCACAAGGCAAAACTGTGCAAGTGTACAGTCGTCCGTTAAAGTGTGAGTGTGTGCGTGTAAAGAACGGCTACATGATCTAAAATATAGGCTATGCAACTTAACGAAATGTGTCTTCATTCAACTGCAAACTTGAAAAAATACAGTCCTAAACAAGCAATCAAATCACATATGCATTGCATCGGGTCAATCAGCATTTCTTGGGTTCGTTGCGTGGTCGTTGGTTTAGAGTTTGACTTTAATTCAGCTTGCATGGGAGAAAGCTTTTTTTTTTGCACGACTTTGCTTCAAAATTGCCGGGGGACTCGCTTTTATGCGGCGCATTAAAGCACCGCGAGGATTGCAACGGCCAGGAACGTCCTCGCCAACCCCACCCGTCGGGAATTATCGTATACGAAGGATCTCATGCGAAATCGGGCCATATGTCTCGCGCTAAAATTCTATTACAGCTGCTTTAATTGGTTTCCAAGTCATGCATTTACAAAAACAAGTACGTCGCTCGAAGTAAAACTCTTGATAAACTTCGAAAATCTGTTGGAAGAAACGCCTTTTCCTATTGGTTGGTATTCAGTTCTAAAGTTTCATCGGGGTTTGAGAATTCCTACCGGCAGCGGGTGTTTGCTGCGTTTCCAAGCCTGCGCCCTACTTTGAACACTGTATATTGTGAGCACGAACATGGGCCAGTCATTTGATGCAGACCTTATCACACGGATCAGCTACCAATGTAGAGGAAGCGCCTACCCGACACAAATGGAGCAGTCATTTGTTTTTGTCCGAAGACATACTGACCAGGTAACTTAACTGTTTTTACCTCCTTCCATCAGTACACAATATCCGTATTATATCCATAGCAATTATATGCACACTAGAGGCGCATTTCCGCCATCGTCATCGCACTCGGCGTCGTCGTGATGCTTTTTTTTTTAATTATGCGGGTTTACGTGCAAAAAACATATGATTATGAGGCACGCCGTAGTGGGAGACTCCGGAATATATTCTACCACCTGGGCTTCTTTAACGTGCACCTAAATTTAAGTACACGGGTGTTTTAGCATTTGGCCCCCATCGAATTGCGGCCGCCGTGGCCGGGATTCGATCCCGCGACCTCATGCTCAGCAACCCAACACCATAGCCCCTGAGAAACCACGGTGGGTAGTGGTGATGGTCTGCGTAAAGTCCTAGTGCAATGACACCGTGGCCGCACGCCGAATGCTGTTGGTGCGAGTGAAAGCACGCGAGGGTGAGCCGAGGATAGTGGATTGATCTTGCGCGCGCGAAGGAAGATGGCAAAGAGGAAGCACAGCGTCTTCCACCACGCAACGCACCGCGGAAGGTGGATGGGGGGGAGAGGTTCTACTGCTGCGGCAGCTTCGTACGGCGCAGCTGAGAGCGGCCGCGCAGGCCTTATCTTAAAAGCGATCTGCGATGACCGCAGGGTCTAAGTGCGCCGATCGAGGGCTCATAGCTGCGCGTGCGCGGTGTTCTGGCCACTTAGGTCGCGTTGAAGCGAGAGCTGCACTATGGTCAATTCGCTCACTGCTGAGGCCGCACTTCCTTATGCGAGTGTTGTGACACCGAGTGTTCGCGCTCATCCGCTGATAGGCGGGCGACACTACGCATGTTAATTTGGTTTCTAAGCGAATGTTTAAGGGTTTACACAGACGATAAAACTACTATCGTTACTTCGTTGAGCTGTCTACTATTTTTTTTTTTTTTTTTTGCTATCGCAATCGATGTTGCGCTTTTCGGGTGAAACTGCGACATATTAGCTCCTGAAAGAACGGGAGACATTACTGCCTATATATTGTAGGATGCTATGTAATAAACTGCAACGCCAGTCGCAGTGCGGAGTTGCCCTTGAAGGTCGAAGACAGTCCTGTATCGTACCTGCAGCAGTGGGGCAAGGCTGTGAACAAGTTCTTGCACATTTCAGTGAGACCAACTACGCATGAAATTTATCTTTCTTAAGCTCCAACTCACTTGAAAGGATTGTGGTGCATAGAAAAGCTGTTGCGACTCACTAGGCCGGCCTGACGTTTGCACGTACAGCGCAGCTATTCCCGAGGTTCCATTGTTAATATTGTTACCAAGCAATGCTCGAGAAATGCTATTGTTACCAAGCAAACCTACGTTGCCGACTTCCTGCTCGAAGACGTTATCCTTCACCACGGCGCTCCTCGACAACTCCTCACAGACCGGGGCCGCTATTTCATATCGAAGGTTGTCCAGGACCTCCTGCACTCTTGCGCAACAAAACACAAGTTGACAACGGCGTACGACCCTCAGACCAACGGCCTCACAGAGCGTCTTAACAGAACTATCATAGACATGCTTGCCATGTATGTTTCCGACGACCATCATGACTGGGACGCCGCTCTGCCCTTCGTAAAATTTGCCAATAATTCCTCTCGACATGACTCTGCGGGTTTTTCTCCGTTTTATCTCCTGTACGGAAGAAATCCTAGGCTGCCATTTGACACATTGCTTCCCGCCATTCTTGACTCGTCGTCAGAATACGCCCGTGAAGCGATCTTCCAAGCTCTCGAGGCCCGCCAGATTGCACGCCTGCGCGTGACCGCTTCGCAGGACAAGCAACGACTCTTCTATGATGCCCGCCACCGCGATGCCCAATTCAAGCCTGGTGATATGGTCCTTTATTGGACACTGTCACGGCGAGTTGGCTTTTGCGAAAAGTTGATTTCACCTTACTCTGGCCAGTATCGGGTGTTGCGCCAAGTGACCGGCGCCACATATGAAATCACGCCCCTCGATTGCACCACGTCTCGATCTTCCACCGATGTTTTCCACGTCACACGCCTTAAGCGACACCACTCGGACGATCTAGCAAGCACCGGGACGGCGCCTTCGCCGACGGCGGTCATGTTACCAAGCAATGCTCGAGACAACGCTGAGGATAACACAGAAGACAACGACGCTCTCTGATGTCATGCGGGCTGGTTTTGCATCTTGTATGCCTTGTATGCCAATCGTAAATATTCTGTAAACATAATTTAAACCTCTCTTTCCCCGTAACAATATCCTCGAGACTGATCGAGATGAGGAGTTTGGCAGCAAGGAGTTTTCCGGCTCCGATGATAAACCTCGATTTGACGACCTAAACCAGAAACGTGTGCACAGCATCAAGCCAAAGAGCCGCCATGAGCCTGGATTTCGTTGCAAATCTATGTTTTTACAGAGAAGCTGTATGTGGCTAGCCAATTCGTCCGTCTGTCGCCTGTACGCCGAAAACTATTATCGTCAGCAATGGCTCTAGCGTCACCGTTTTCTCCCACAGCTAGCTCGTTGGCGCCGCTCGGCGCAACCACTCGAACGCGCTCGTGCCACTGCTCCCGTGTTCCTCGTCGTCTTCTTCCTCAGCTGGCTCCGTTGCCACTCATCATTCCAAGCGTATATTTTCACTTCCCTTCTGTCGTCGCAATGGGGAGGCCACGTTTATGGAGATATGAACCGTTGCGGTATGAGCCATTGTCTTACGCGCCAGAAATATTTCATTTTGAAGCAATTTCATTTTGATGAATCGCAAGCGGCAATGGCGGGCGGATGCTGCTAACCCCGCCACTGAGCGTACTAGAGACATCGAACGCAAGCGACAACGGCGGACTGCGGGCATACCGTCAGTGACGTCGTTCTCTCTGTGGCAGCCGAACGTTTGTGTAACCTCATTAAGAAACACAAAGACGTACCCAATAAGTGAGAAATACTTCCATGAACCGCCGGGATTAAATCACCGACCAACACCGGGCCGCAGGTTTCAGCTTCCCAAGATCACCACCCAAGAACTCCGAACAGATGGCTGACCATCTGTTCGGAGATCTAGGGTGGTGATTTTTTTTCACATTGTTGCCAGCACAAGTAATGAATTCCGTAGTTACCAATATACCACGTACAAGTGGACGACATAGGCATGCACATTTTGCTCGTATAGAATTTATCCTGTTGGTTAGCGCAATAGTTATTATTGACCATTGTGCTAACTAGTAGGATAATATTTTGCATGAGCAATACATTTTAAGTGCGTACTTTTGTTATTACTCGAGTTAGTTAACATGAAACGGAGAAAGACCACATATAAAGTAACTAAAAAAATTTAATTCTTTGCGTTGTAAAACGCAACCTGAGAGTCATGGTCATTAGAAAAATAATTGAATATTTCAAAAATTTTCAATCCACCAAATAGTGGCTTCTAAGTTGAATCTTGCGAATATGTAATGCCAACGCAAATATGTGAACATTAAATCCAGATATTTCTGGTACGTGCATTTTGTGTGCATCGAGCGTATATGTGACGTTTATTGCCCCATTGTAAGTGGTGCTTTTAAACAATACGTGCAATGTATCCAAAGCGTACCCTCCTTTTGTAGTCTGCTGACATTACCTTTGCCGGTTCTACCTAAAAAAAACTATCCAGAACAAATTTTACTTGTTAGTACGTATTTGTTTCGCCCGTAATACATATTGACAGGTGTACTTGTTTATCTTTCACTGGTGACCGCTGTTCACCGGCTCACAAATGTTAAACGTTATCGCTCGGCGCAGGACGCGCCGGCATGTATGGGAAGCTTCTCGATACGTTATCGATGCTTCTATGCGTTGTCTGCTGCCACCGACGCTTATGTAATCTGAGTTTATGAGCGACGCGAATTGTCTAATATTTTCTGGAAGACACGCGGGCAGCTGGGATTATACCCGTGATACACGGGCAAAGTAAAGTGCACTTTGAGCGAGTGCACTTCAGTGCACTTGAGTGTCACTTTTGCGGTGTGCTGCTACACGATAAAGAAAAGTGTTCTTTCAAATTGATGGCCATGGTGACCGGGAGTCCGATGGGAAAGCATATACTTATTAATATAAAAATGTGTGCACCAAAACAGTTTAATATTGTTAGAAACAACATTTATAATCCACCTTTACAATCGCCTACAACGATGGTAACTTGACCAGCAACAGTCAAAACGACTCAGTCCGCCAAACAACTGCGCAGCCATTTCCAGGCGTGGTCATGAATAGCCCGAGAGCGAGAGTAGTTTTCGCTGCCCTTGTCTTTTTTTTTTGCGGTGTGGCACAATTTATTATCTTGTAACGTTAGCAATTTAAAACAATGTTATTAAAATTACTCCTGAGTCTTCTTTCATTATCACTTTATGTACCTTCTAAGCATTGCTAACGAGGCTACACACTCCGCCGCCGCGAAGTGAGCTCGCCGACGCACTCGCCAGCGAGTGCGCTCTGCAGTGAGTGTCACTAAGCGTTCCCGTGTGGCAGCTTGCGAATAACACTAGCCTCGAAGTGCACTCGCTGAAAGTGCACTTTCCTTGGCCCGTGTGGCTCCGGAACCTTCGATGACTCATGTATAAAAGCCAACGCGTTTCGCCGCTGATCCAATTTCGTCGATCGCCGACTGTGCTCGCCGCTATCGTTGTGCTTTGAGTGCAACTTACTTTTCTGGGCACATGTTCGCCCAATAAATTTCGTTTCGTCCTTCACAGTTTTCCGACTGTTTTCTTCACCGTCACTACTACGTGACAATATACCTGCGTCACGTTCCTTTTACAGCGAAGCTGATAGCCTCTAATTGGTCGGAATCTTTTACGCCGTCATCCCCAAGGAAACAGAAAAAAAAAACGTTCAGTGATTCAAGTGAAGATGCACACATTTTCGTAGCACCAATGCAACCTACACCTCAGCATTCGTTTCAGTGTAGACAAGCACAAAACAAGCTTCGAAATGATATAATTGACGATAAGGCGCTCCTGCTAGCAGTGCGAAGCAAACAGTATTGTCTACATACGTTTTCCGGTAAAGGTTTACTGCAGCGGAAGCTGCCACGGCGATGGCAGCTTGCGACGCGGGGGGTGACACCACTAGCCTTCCATATAACAAAGAATAAGCCTATCCACCTATCTCATTGCTGTTGTAGCAGCGCTATGGGTAGTATTGTGTCTGGTGCTCTTTAAGGACAAAGGATGCCTCACCGACAGACGTGCAGCTGTGGAGTGCTGCTCACGCTTGTCGTTTCTCGCGGCCGGGGCAGCGTCAACATCACCTAGTACTGATGGTCGAGCAATTAGTCCCCAGGCGGCAATGGGTAATCGGCCTCGTGCGTCGTTGAAACGGCATCTCTCTTGGTGCGTTTCCGTGAAACAACCGCACCCACGTTAACTACGACGAAGCCCGGCGCCGACGGTGATGCGCAAACCAGGAGCCACCTACCGAGACGACAATAGCCGCCGCCCTCCCTGGAAACAGTGGTATCCGCGAAGGCCAGTCTCCGGACCTTGTCAAACTGACCGTCACGGAGAAACGACTAATTCTGGCAAAGGCCAGCGTCGAACATTTCCGTGAGAACCACGCGGATGTTTGGTGCCCAAGGTGCCACCCGTTGCCTGGTGCGTGGGGGCGATAAGGCAACATTGAAGGCGGAGCCCGGCGGAACGGGACGCATGATCGGCGGGATATTGCGAGCCGGTCGAAGATTGTCACTCGCTAAGAAGAACTAAACTGCCTTCCCTGGTCCAGTGAAAGAGGGAAACGAAAGGCATAAAAAACGCAGCTTGAGTGTTATCTGGATGCTCGGAGATGTAAACGCTGGTTCATGCAAAGACGTTAGCATGTACACGGCTCAAAGAACCATGGAGCCCTTCGTGTAAAATGATGTACATCTGTATATAAAACCTTTTTCTGATCTTATTGGACCTCTCCTTCTCCCGGTACCTGGCACGTCACCATCCATGGAACCTTCGTGGCCTCTCGGACCGTCATTTTGCAACGGTAGGTAACGCTTATTTTGGGCTCCTTAGGAGCAATGTGAATACCAGGAGCGACACAGGGAAAAGAAAGGGCAATGCGACCAGCGGTGGCGTGCTGCCAAAATTACCATTACTCCGATAAGTACCATTATTCTGAATTATCATAACTATCATTACTCCTAAAGTGCTTGCTTTTTTCTTTACTTTTTGCTTGCGAAAGCCAAGTCGACGGTGGCGCACCTAGAGAGTAGATGGCGGTACTTTTCTTATATAGGGACTTTACGTATCACGGGTGGTGAAGCCCATCAATTGCGCCCATCGTCGTTTCATCAGCGCAATTTTTTCTGTATTATGTATGCGTAATTATGCTGTCATCATGCAATCGTGATTAGGACGCCTTGCCATGCCATCGTCACCATGCATTCGCTGTCCTGATGCAGTCGTCGCCGCAGTCACAGTCGTTCTTCTCGTGATGGAGGAGTCCTGGTTTTTTTTAATATCAACATTACAACCTGGTATCGAATGCTCAATACCAAGAATTAGGGACATTTCGTACAGTTTCCTTTTTTCGCCACCACGTGGCGTATCGACCTTAAAGAATTCGAAATTCCCGCTATGACGTATGCCATGACGCACAACTAAAGAAAGCACAATAAAAAGAAACACACCCTGAAGCTGTCGCTTCACCTCGGTACTTGGAAACGAGCGCGCTTGTGTATCAGCGTTATCCCAAAGACGGCCAGCTGCTTGCTCTACTGACGATGAATCGACGGTTTTGCTAGACACCTGGCCAGACAGCTCGCCGGCATTCCGGAGAGATGTATTGCCGAGATAACGGCTCCCGCCAAGCTTCCATTATTTCTGCTTGTGTTTTTTCCTTTCTTTATGTGTACATCATAGTTGCCGAGGGTTTGCGCATAGAACAGTGTTCTGCTTCACGAGATTCTTATAGAGTTGCTGTGGTGCATATTGGTTCTGAATAGAACAAGATATTGTCTCTAGAATGCGTTTCTTGTGAACAAATCGGGAAGAGTTTGCTTACTTCATTGCTTATACCCCATAGGAGCAAATAAATTATAGGATGCTATATAGAGTCATGTGGAATAGGAAATTTGAAATTTCAAAACAATGCTAGCACGGTAATAGGAACACACATGGCGTGTTATACCTTGTGCACCAGGTAACATTAGCCGAACTGTTCAACGAAACAAAACATTTAAAAAGGACGGTGCAGACGGTGCAGACACAATTATAAAACCTACGGTGTTCAGTTGCCAGAGGTGTGGCGACCGAACACTGTATGATCTTAAGATCGTATCTTGCACTGTGTTTTCTAAATCTTTTGTTTAGTTGAATAGCTTGGCTAACGTTAGCGGGGACACCGTGCTATATATTTAACATCTCTGACCAGGGATTCTTGCAGAACGACCATAAGCTCCCGCAAGAAGGGTTTAGTCCCTGGAAGATGTTCCTAAACCATGATAAACGTAAAGTTGTTTCATTATGTCGCCGTCTAATCCCCTTTATTTAACTTACATCATTGTTAAAGTACTGCTTGCAATGGGTCAATTAGGTAAATGCCTAGGCGTTAGATTGTCCAATGATCTATCATTGCGCCGCTCACGCAACTAAAGCACTATCTCAACTGACAAACAGACCTCCGTATCGTTAAGTGAAATAATTTCGTTGCCACAGGTTTTTGAGAAGTTTAATGCTTTGTGTGAGGCCTAATGTGCGGCAAGGTCAACCCTCTTGAACTTCATAAAAGTGACCGACATAAATTTATTTGAAATCCGGCGATTGGGAGGCCCGGGCCTGGGGCCTAGATGGTCACTGGGAGCTGTTGCTCCCGCACGGCATCCATGGCTCGCTGGAAAGCGCAAAGTTGGTCTTGCAGTTCTGAGCTGAGCAGCGTGGCCGACCACCGCGCCCGTAGATTTTCCGGGGAGACTGCCATTTTTTCTTGATATATTTTACATCCCCACAACATGTGTTGAAAGGTGGCTCTAGCAGACTTGCATAGCTTGCATATATCACTGGCATATATCTCGGGGTAGAAAGTCTTTAACTGCACGGGACTCACATAGGTTTCGGTTTGTAATTGCCTCCAAGCAACGGACTCAGTTCTGTTCAGTTTAGTGTGAGGCGGTGGCAATATTCGCCTCTGATTTTGATAGAATTTTCTAATATAGCTAAATCTTGTTAATCTGTCTTTTTCTGTCCAGATCTCCTCCTCCGCGTTCCCCTGACCAATGGAAGTCACGGCTTGCTCAGCTCGGCAAGTAAGACCTCGAGCTTCGCGGTGTGCCAGCTCGTTGTGGTTGATTGCGTGAATGCCAGGAGTCGTATGCGCTGGGAACCAGAGCAATTGCCTGCCGTTCTTCTCTGCGTTAGAGAAATTTGCTTTATTGACTATCATGATGTGCCACGCCTCAGGAGAGATCCTACCCTTAGCATAGTTTCTAATGGCCGCCTGAGAATCACTAATTATGTATTGAACATTTGTGGAGACCAATGTTACTGCAATGGCTACCTCCTCTACTGCCTCGGAATGTTTGGTATTAACTGACATGCTTGTAAGGGGTTTTTGCGTGTGATCTATGACTACTGCCACGTAGCTAATTCTGCGTGGGTATTCAGCCACTTCTACGATGGCTGCTCTGTCGTCTGAGCCATAGCTTGGGATAATTTTCTCTGCTCTACTCGTGCGACTGCCCTTGTTGTAAACTGGATGCTAAACTGGAGTTTGACACAAAGGTAACAAACACCATGGGATTAATCAAACGAATTACTAACAAGCACCAGGGTATGAAGGAAGAAAGTATCACACGGCTCATACAATTATTGATAATCAGTGAGATCACATACATAGCAGCCTTCCACAATTGGTTTGCAGCTGAAAGGACCAAAATTAACATCCTCATAAAACAGGCATACAAACTAGCACTGGGGATTCCAATCAGTACGAGCACAGATCTCTCCCTAAAGTTAGGACTCCACAGCACACTGGACGAACTCATAGAAGCGCAACAAAGATCCCCGGTGGAACGACGACCCAAAACCAAAACAGGACGGCATATACTACTCAAGCTAGGAATGAATTACCACAATTATACAGGGAAAAGGGACGATAACGAGAGAAATTCGCGACAAACTCCTAGTAACAAATATACCCAAGAACTTTATAAAAGCCACACAAAATATTTGTCTCACGTGCTGCATAGTCTAATTGCTGTGTTATATAATGTTATATATATATGGTATCATGACGTTCATTTCAACAATTGAGTTTTATACTTGCATGTGACCGATACTGAGGCGCCAATGCACAGCAGACAAAATTTCTAAGCTTCGGAATTAAATCGCGCCAGTAAAAAGTATATACCAAAAGCGTGTTAGTGCCCTTTTGCTACGTGTAACAATGACCGTTTCCACAACAGAAGATTATTACCATGGTTTTATTGCTCTAAAAACACATCTTCATTCTCTGGGGTGCGGAATAAAGAATAGTTCACACACTGCAGGTGGTTCGCGAACACGTCATAAAAAGGTTCGTTTAACCTAGTTTTGAGGATATCTTTCCTCGTGACGTGGGGCTCCTTCAGTTGCCATGAAGATATGCAGACGTTCAAGAGGAAATCCTAAACCTCCATTTCCAGGAGATTTCCTCAAACAAATTCTGCCTTTCACGCGCACAGGAAATATTTGCAGCCTTTCACGCGAAGCGTTAATTAAAAAAAACAGTCATTGGCGAGCGGTAGCCTAGCGAAATCTTCCTTATCACACAGTATCCACTGCTTTCCAAGGGGCTGTCCTCTTCCCTTAAAAACCCAGCGAAATATGTCCACATCGAATGGAATGGTGACTGTTCCACTCGAGCGTCTTCTAAACCGCAGTTTCTTTTGCACTTCGTGTCGAAAAATGTCAGCTGCATACTGAAGTCTGAATTCCGTTGGCTTCTAAGGATTCTAAAAACAGCGCAGACATTTCTCGTTCAGATTGCAACTTGGCTCAAACGTGCAGTCCCACCTCCAACGCCCCTTCCACTGTATGAGGTAGCCACGTCTCTATAATGGATAGTGGAAGTACAGGGGATAGTGAAAAAAAAAACAATGTTATGCTTATATTCAGTTGTAGTGCAAAAATGATGAACACAATGCAAAAACAAATCAATGGGATTTGTAATATATAAAAAGAATGGTAGAAGTGGACTGTTGTTTGTCCTTTCCCCACGTGGGTGTCTGCACAAAGGCTCGAAGTGTCAATGTTAGGTGTAACGTTGCCACTGTGCTAACACAGCTCGCGTCGCGAGCTGTGTTAGTCGCGATGATGCCGAGTCGCGATGATGCCGCCGCCGCCGCCCCGTAGCCTGTGACCACCGCCGGAAATGGGAAAAAAAAAGTTTCAGTGGCTTAGCTCGGCTATGCCAGGATATACGTAGCGTTAGCAAAGGTTCAGCTGATTATTCTTAGCTTTCCTGGTTGTCTCCTACGCTCAACCGTTAATTGCCAGGCAACTACTTCGGGATCCGATGAGTCAAGCTTCTCCGTTCTTCTGCGCTGTTAAGCAGCATTTGCGCTCTCCTTCTCCATGGCTATACCACACTGGCAAACGCCAGTCAGAAGCGCAGCGGCTCCAGCGCAGTGTCAGACGGCGACTGCACAGCGAGCGCGCGCCGGCGCCAGTGCGTCTACCACGGCTACGACGTCACTCCTCTGGAATGCGCAGACCGGCGGCGGTGAGTCGCGCGCGGCGGCGGCGGAGTGCGCGAGAGGTGCCGGCTCCGGTGGCTCCGGTGCGCAAGCCGTGTGACATCACTGATCCTTGCGCATGCGCAGCACGGCTCTTGATGTGCCGCGCGAAACGGGCTTGGCTAGGCCAGTGTAGCTAACGCTACAAAAAGCACCCGCTCTCCGCCGGGATCGAACCCAGGCCCGCTGCGTGGTAGGAGGATACTTTACCACTGAGCCACGCAAGCGCTTGCTATCCGAGCGCGGGAAAATGTACTATAAATGCAAGTGAGTACTTCGGGGCCCGTTCTCGAGACTACCTATCGCAACGAACAAATTTTCAATAGCGGAGTTCATGTGGGAGCTACGCGAACAATTAGTTCCCCTTGGCAGGCTCCTTGAAACCGAAAGTGCCCGCCAAAAGAGCGTCTCTGTCATCGATGTCGCCCCCCCCCCCTCCCCGCCTTTCGTCACGTCTCCGAGGTCACCGCCGGTCCGGCACTGCGAGCAGCTTGTGTTATCTCTGCTATCTGCAGCGTTCGCAGTCGACGCTGTAGACTGATATGACGCCGTGCCTGTAGTATCTACAAGCCCAAGGAGCTGTTTTGGCGCTACAGAGCAAGGTGGCGCCCTACGGAATGACGAAGTACATTTGGCTGCCCGCCGGCATTGAAGCGCTAGGCCAACGCCGCAGACAGGAAGGAGACAACGCAAGCTGCTCACGCGGCCGGACCAGCGATGACCTCGGAGACGTGCCGAAAGGCGGTGGGGCGGCGACACGGACGCTCTTTTTGCGGCCAGTTTCGGTTTCAAGTGGCCTACCAAGGGGAACTAATTGTTCGCGTACCTCCCACATGAAGTCCGCTTTTCAAAATTTGATCGTTGGGATAGGTAGCGTGGAGGACGGGCCCCAAAGTACTCATTTGCTGTAGCCACGTATTGTTTTCAATTAGAAACTTAATTGCCGTAACTTCGCTAATTACGCACGTAAGTGCGTAAATTGTTCTGTATGTAGAGGCCGCGAATTCGTAAAATATAATGGTAAACATAACGTGACCAAGACCAATATTTTTTTAATTTTAAAAATTTGGTGCAGCTAAACAAACAAACAAAAACACCCTGTTTATGACCTCTGCGGAGGATTGCAATAAGTCGCCCAGTTATAGCGAAGGCAAAGCCAGATGGATGCTATAGCTTTCTTCGCTATCTCCGTATTTCATCCCCCGCTGCGCTCCGCGTTCGCTTTTAACAGTGGAGTTGTTTATGCCTGCCGTTAGTCCGTCCATCCGTCGCCGACTACAAATGTGGACCGATCCTGGCATTATTGCAGACAGGGTCCAAGCGCAATGCCACATACCCCGGTGAACTAGCGAAGCTGAGCCTAGCTAACCCCCGTATTCACAAACGCACCTCGACTCGACCCTCCACTCGAAATGCTCCTTGAGGGCGGCTTTTCATTTCACAAATCGCCCTCCACTCGAAACGCGCCTTGAGTGAAGGAAACCTCGAGCGTTTTACTCGAGAATCTCAAGGTAGCCCCGCAGCTACCTTGAATCGCTCCTTGAGTAAAGATAGTGCGCAAACATGGTTGCGTCGTGATCTGTCACTCGCCTCGTCGGCTTTTTCAGTTGGACGCCAGTTGCCTCCGCAGCTTTTCTTTCGTTAACGATGCTGCGCATCTTGAAGGGCATCGTTTTACGGACTGGTGTAATCCTCTGGAGTGCTTTGGCAACGGAGTAATTCTACTGTGGCACCGAGACAGACCGGCCGTCCTGTCAAGAAGACTGCCAGCTAGTGCAGTGACCTGTCTTATTCCGTGCATGAGCCAGTTGATGACCTGCATACGTGTATTCTTCGTGCGAGTGCTCCGGAACTACTATCAGCGCCAGTGCCGTGTTTCTCGCGGGGGATCATACAAAGCAGCACCATTTGAAACGCTGCACGATACATAACTGCGGCGCACTTCGAACCTATGAAAAGAAAACAACTGCGAAGATTCCTGCCGTTAGTGGGTGCCTGTGTGCTCGATTGCTGGATGCTGGTCTTTCTGCGCGAGCGCCGGAATTCGCTCCGCCTGAGCGGTTTGTACTCGTGTGCATCACTTGCTACGCTATTCCAAGGACGGCGTAGCGTACCACAGCAAGGCGAGCTTCTCTAAAAACGACCAGGTGCGTTCACTTTTCTGTTTCTCTATAATTTCATGCAGTTAGTTGCTATAGGGAAACCAAAAAGTTACTGTTTTTTGCGTGGGACGTGTGACAGTAGCTGTTATTTACAGTCGTTAGCAATAATTACGTGATCCTTCCTTCAAAATATTTAGTTTAATTAGCTTATGCTTATGAACATCCAAGCCCAACGAGGAAGTGAGCAACCATGAAATGGTTTTCATAATTATACCTGCACGTATACAGAGGGAATGTAATATTTTATTCCAATACAAAACATTGAATAACAATACAACAGAGGATTGTTTTTGTACATCACATTATTTTTATTGTAAGAAAAAAAATCTGTAGCAGTTGACTCAGCTCCTCATACAGAAAACGCTAGCAAGTGGTAGCAGATATATGTCACATATATTTGTTGTGCACATTCCAGCTATTAGTGAGTGCATTATGTAAGTGTTAGATTGGTGTATGTCGGTCTGGCTGTGCAAACGCCAAACCAGCCTAAAACTGTATCTTTGCAAACATAAATGAAAACAGTCCGAGCTCATCAATGTAAAAAAAAAAAAAATCGGTTTCCTGAACACAATGAAAATTCTTAACTAATGTATTTACTATGAAAATCAAACTAGTTAATTAGTTAAAAGCTAGTTTTTATGTGCATTAACATCATTGTATGTTTATGACCAACCCCTTCTCTTATGCAGGAACCAGGCTGCCAACGCAACCACGCAGAGCAACTGCCTTTTCAAGGGCGCTGCGCTTGCGTTGGTGTGCAAGCGTAGAAGAGTGGAGCTCCAGTTAATGTGTCGTGCTGCACTGTAGTTGTGGCACTATTTTGGCTAAAACCTCAATGTCTTTTCTGACATCCTAACAGCTCAAACATCACTACTAAAGGCATTTTGTATACATCTGCCTTCATAGGCACCTTGCTGCTTAAGTCTGTATTTTTCATCCAGGTTTCTTTTCTTAACCCATATTTAATAAAGCCGTCTGTATCACTGAATTATTTCTGGTCAATCGAAGTGTCAATCTCTGAAACAATAAATTAAAATTATCCTCGTCTTTTTGTGTTCTGATAGGATTGCAAAAAGAGCGTGGACTGTGATCCTACAAACACAATCAGTAGTACTACTGACAAAGCTATTCTAGAATAAAACACCATCCGTGTTCTGGACAGTAGACTAGCAGTGTTCTAGACAGTAGCATACCGTCGTGTGTGGCCACCGGACGGTATGCAGTGGTAAATCCTTACAGAATATACGCTGTTTGAGCTCCAGTTCTAACTTCAGCTCAAGATGAATTATGAAGGCCGGAACCATGAATTTGTTCCATTCGATGCGGATGACAGTTGGCTTCCATGGGGCTTGCAGAAGTTCAGTAATTGACCCAGGAACAAAGCGTGTCTTGTGGGATCCCACAACAGGCCAAATGGAGATGCAGACAGTCACAATGGCGTTGCTGAAAAATACCGTATAGAGCGCATTACTACCATGAGTTCAACAAAGTTGAGATCAACCATTACAATTATGATATATTTCTTGATGTACACTTGCTCATGCAAACGTAGCTTCAACATTCCACTAAATACTAAAGTGCTGCATTACAAATTGTGGGCAGTAACAAAGCTCACGTCTCAACCGTAACACATTACGAGCAACTCATGACTTCGCACATCATAATAATAACTATGCTCTTCAAAACAATAATACATGACTGTTGAAAAGGAATGAGTTTGATTTCATTATGGGATAGCTGTTTCATGCTTGCGGTTTTAAATAACACGGCGTGCATTTCACCATTTTATCAATGTGGCCTGACAAAACATCAATATTATTAGTGATAAGTATGAAAAATAACCACAGACTAACTACCGGGCAGATCAGTCAAGTACTTCCGCAGCACCTAGGTTCTTTAGGGGAAGCGATATGGTGCATTTCCAACAGGCAGGCACCGTATCTATGGATGCTTTAACGTCAGTCACATTCCTTACCATGCAACACGGACGTTGATTTTTTTCCATCAGCTGGTCTTTCCAAGGCCCACATCCTGCAGCAGAATGTCAAAAATAATATGTATACAGGGCACGCTAAGTTCAGTGCAGCTACGCAACTGAAATAGACATAGCTCAACTAAAAAAAAAAAAAAAAAAAAAAAAAACCGTAGCCGTTGCGTGAACTTGAAAGCACTGTTTATGGAACGTTAAAACGAAAAAAACACTAATGCTGGCAATGAACTACTGCCAAGTGAATTTTCGGACGAATAAAAGATTGCGTAGCGTATATTTGAAGTGAAGCAGCACTGGAAATACAGGCACCAGTGCTGGTTCATTGATGATATGTGCTACAATTTGAACAAACCGACTAACCACCCCGGCTTCTAAAATAAAGTACAGGACTGAAAAACGTTTGTTTCCTTAAAACTGCCGGAGCTACGCACTCAACCATATGCATTTTGCCACATGTATGCTACAACTGCTTCTTCTCTACTGAAAGATTTTTTACGCGGCACTGGAATGATCATCGGACACAGGCGCGGAGCGGTGCCTTTTGCATTTATATTTAAAGAGCTGAACCGATAACAGAGTGTCGCGCCGAATATCCCACAAGCTCCAAAGCAAAAAAAAAAAAATAACGTCTCGCGCAATCGTATGTTGCCTCGAATAGTATGCCTCGGGTGCTGATGCCCGCAGCATGAGCAACTGGAGCCAGTCATGCTTGGATACATCGGACACGTTTTATTGATAGCGCGGCGGCAACTTCACCAAACTCGCAACAGCGTAATGTGGTTCCGTGCATGAACTGCTCACTCACCCTTACTTTTTGTCCTGTTGATGCTTTCAGAAAGCTTTCAGCAGCACTTGGTCTTGAAGGTAAACAAAGCTGCCCATCGGCCGTTCCATGCGTTGCCTCCTTCGAAGTCAATCCGGCTCGGTCACAGTACACACACGGACAATATCATCCATGATAACTACGATTAACAACTGCAACGTGAACCACAAATTAAGCACAAGGAAAGAATGAGCGGCAGACAAATGCGGGCGCAAATTTTCTTGTTTCTCAGCCATGCGCTGTGCTCAGCTGCTGGGGAGCGATCGTTGCCAGACCTCAAACACAGCTCCCGCTTGATCTATCAGTCTAACGCTAACAGTGGCAGCGCTGCCGAGCTAAATTTGTGCATTGCGCCGTGTTGTCATTTTATAACGAAGCCAAATTAACGGAAACACATATCTGTATTAAATAATTGGGCTTTTGCTAAGCGCATTTAAGAATAGCCTCGATATCAGACGCTTTTCTCGGTCGGTGCACTTCACTCGAGTGAAGGGCGCATTTTCAAGGCGTTCCTTGGCGGAGGAAAAGTGAAGTAGTGTTCATGAAACGCAATGGCGCCTTGAGTGAAGGAACGCTCGTCGCCTCGACTTGGCTGAGTCGAGGAGAAGCGCTGAGTGAAGGCGCGTTTAAGAATACGGGGGTAAGTCTAGCTAAGCATGGTTGGGGACTTGTTAACCTTAATCATTCATCGATAGCCAATTGATAGCCAATCAATTGCTAATCAAAAATCGATCATTAATGAATAAATTCCGGAAAATGCTGGGCATGACTTGGTAATGCTTAGCCTAGCCCAAATACGTAACCAATACCTTGCGATAGCCAATCAATTATCGATCAATAATCAATAAATTCCGGAAAATGCTAGGGATGTCTTGCTAGTGCTTAGCCTAGCCCAAAAGCCAGGACTAGCTAGTTGCCCATCAGCTCCGCTGTCTCTTTATCCTAGCATTTCCAGTACAAGCTACGCAAATTTTTTCATCCTTCATATCGCTCGCTCAGTTATGCCGACGGACATCGACGCTCAACATAGAAACGGGAGCTTAATAGCTGCACTCTCAAATATAGACTTAGCAAGATGTACCTTATAGTGCCAGTTATTTATGTGATATAAAAATTTAAGACACGAAACCGTGTTTCTTTCACGTAGAGATGGGAACTTTGCTCTTGCGATGAGAGTGATTACTGATGTTCGCCCAAAATTACCGTAGATGAAACGAGTTAACCTCTTTCGTACACTTTCAATCATGCTCTTATTTTTAAATGTTAAAGGATCCTAAAGAATGACAGCGTAGTAAAGTATTGGTATTAGTATGGATTTGTGGCAAAGCAAACGAAAACTGGGAGTGGAACTCCAGGAACCCTTTCTAAGCAAAAAAGTTTTGCATAGCAATGCTTCCGACGTAATGAATGTGATTATTTCGAGGAATAGTGTTAGTATTCCAGAGCCTTATATAGCTATAATGCTATATTTCTAAGAGGAAATTATTGTTTGAAGTGAAGTGCAATTTTAGTGGCTCCTCTTTTTATGCATTTCTCATGAATACGGTTTTCTCGAAGTTGATGGGCATTTGCCAAGCGTCACACCAAGGGATCGCTTTTCAAAATGCATTAACAACACTTTGTAATCTGAGCTATTCAATTATTTATATTTTTATTGTATCCGCAATGTGTTCCTAAAACGATTGTATAATCCAGTACTCATTTTTAAACCTCAACTTTTTTTTAAATCCTGGGTCTCGTTACTACCCAATCCTTGCGACAAAGTCGACACAGTGTCGTCCGACTCACGTTCGAGCAAAAACCGAAAGCAAATTAAATAAATAAATTACGCTACGTGACGTCCCAATGCAACACAGGAGCTATGAGAGATGCATTATTGGGTGCCTCAGGTACAATTGCGACCACCTGTGCTTTTCACGTGCTCTCTATGCATGACAAGCGACCTGTTTTATTGCGATAGCAATTATATGGACACTTCAACCGAATTTCTGCCGTCGCCGTCGCCGTGAGGTTCCGTATAGATAAAATCTTCGCCGCGCGCCGAATGCCCGAGCGGAAGCGTGCGGGGACGCGCGCTATCACTGAGAGCGAACGCACTCAATCTCCCACGCGCAAGCAAGGAAGCGGGAAGCCAGCGCCGGAGGGAGCGGGGGGGGGGGAGGGGGGGGCGCTTTTACTCTGCCAACAACCGCGCTCGTCGCTCGCCCGCACGGTCTCTTATCTCTCCCACGCGCAAGCAAGGAAGCGGGAAGCCAGCGCCGGAAGGAGCGTGGGGGGAGGGGGGGGGGCGCACTTTTACTCGGCCAACAACCGCGCTCGTCGCTCGCCCGAACCGTCTCTTATCTCCCTACGGCTCCGACCTTTATGCATTCGCCGCTCAGTTTCTGTTGAAGCGATAGACCGCACGTACCTTTGCCCGCTGCAGCGTATGCGCTTGCTGCCAGCGTTTTGACAATCGTTGTCTGCAGTCATTCAGTGTGATCTATTCATGTTAGTTTGTGCGCGCTTACACCACGCTTGTTCATTCAGTTGATAAGAGTCGGGACACATTTTCCAACGCACGCTACACATGAAATGCTGCCCGGATCGGCAGTGCAGCGCTACAGGTGTGTCCCTTCGCATGTGCTGCCCACGGGAAGCGCTTCTCATCAACACTACCGTTTCACACGCGCCTTCTCGTGGCCATCGAGTCTCTCTTCATGTCGGTCTACTTACGCCGCAGCACACCTGCTTACTTAATCAGCTCATGTTTACTACAATTCATATTGCTACCGCAGCCGCTCACTTTACTTCGTATGACATTGCTGTGTTGCTATCGCATTCATTGCTTCGCCCTTAGGGCGAAACTGTGACATTTTTTTATTCCTCTACGAACGGTTTTGTTTTTCTACTTACTATGAGAAAATAACTTTAAATAAAAGTAAGGGTATAAGCCGCGCATGGTAAGGCTGCAGCAGCTGGCCTGAAAAGAATTTACAATAAATTGAAAGGTGCTTTAAATACTGCCCGAAGATGAAATGCGAGGCGTCTTAACGTTCTCAGGGAAGGCGGAGTATTCTCGTATAGAACGTTTATTTAATTAAGCAGGGAGGATGATTTCGTTTACATGGGGCCTGTCGATGCTATATTCTGTGGGTTTATGAATCTGCTGAGGATCACTTGTCAAAGCTAAAGAAGTTTAGAATGTATTGAACAATGTTGACGGTTTAACGTAGCATATTTAAGAGGAACTCATTCTTTCACGATTAGGCGCAGAAAATGCGTGTTTTATGAAATATTATAAAAGTAGACACCATGTATTTATTGCAGTACAGCCCCAGTACAATACCAGCGCCCCAATGCTATCCGATTGAACACGCAGAGCGAGTAAATGCTTGCTTTCTAGCATTATTTTAAAGCGAATAGCTTTCTTTGTCTCTTTCAGCCATTTTCGAGTTGAGACTTCCCCGCCGATACAAAGGCGCAGGCGCATAAACCGCATAAACCGTGCACTCGCATAAACCAGTTGCAGTGCGCACTCGTTGAGCTCATTGCCGATCGGCAACGGTTAATGTCCATTGAAACGCTGAGGCTCTCTCCCTATACTACCGTTACAGGTGTCCCGGTTGCCGTTAGTCAACCGCTGGCTCGGTTCTCTTTGTAGTTACACAATGAAACAAGAAACCATACCTAAATATCTTAACTGCAACAGATAAAAGCAGTCATTCCATTATTAAAGCAAATAGCTTTTTGAAGCTTTCGGCTAGTCACTTACATTAAAAATCGTCACCAGTGCTTTCTCGACATATTTTTTAATCCGTAGCATTGTTCGGCTAGGTTCGCGGGGTCATTTGCGGCTCCGTTCCCGTCGTTCTTCTCTTTGGTGTCCCAAAAATCCTGCAGCGCCATCTAGGCATGATTATCGGCTAATACCCGCAAACTTGTGTGCGATTAGCGCCACCTACTTGGGGGCGCACGAACCCCCTACGCGATACTTTGTGATAAAGCCGCCTTTTGCGGCACACATCCGCACAAAGGCCATAGAGTTTCAGACACTGATTACTAGAGGGAACTCAGGCGCTAGTGTCTACGGGAGCTGCAAGCAAGGCGGTTCAGCCAGCATTAGAAATGATGGTTAGTAGACGGATTTGCCTAAACTTTGTCTTTGTTGCTTCAAACGGTTTCGGGACATTATAATCTCATGCTTGTCAACAAATTATCGTGTTTCAATTTAATTACCATTATTAAAATATCAAACTGCACACGCACCGTCCGACTTCTGCAGTTGGGTATTCATAATACTCTGGAAGAAATTGGAGAAACACAAGAAAGGGCACAGATTCTCAGACTCTCCGGCACCATGGCGGGCAGACGACTCCTTACAGATATGGGCGTCCACCCCCGGCTAAGGTCGAAGACTCCTACCAGGGTCTTCCGAAAGAGCAGAAAGACCACATCATCATATCCCCCGCCCCGCGCAATATGCATCCCCAGCGCAACGTGGAAAGAAGGAAGGCCAGGGCCGTGGCGCTCCTACGCCGGGTGACCGAACTCCCTGGCGGCAGCTGCTTCGTTGACGCGGCCCAATATGGCAACAGCAAAAATTTAACCGTAGTGTCCATCAACCACAGGGGTTCGACTGTTAACGCATCTTCGGTACGAAGCAAGTCATCATGTGCGGCCGATCAAGTGGCCATTGCCTTGGCCCTCCTGGACGAGAAACATGCCAGTATCCACCTTCAGCGACTGCAGGGCAGCCATCCGCGCCTTTAGCGTTGGCGCCGTGTGTAAGGAAGCCTGTCGCATCATCGACGGCAAAAGCATCGCCACCCACACTCTCACGTGGTTCCCCGCTCACATGGGATCCATCATGGGAGGTCCCACAAACCTCAACGAGCTGGCCCCCTCCAAGGCGTGAGGTCTCGCTTTCCGCGACCATGGAGAACTACCCGGCCGGCCCGCAGTAGTGGAGAACAGAGTTCAACCTACAACATATAACGAAATTACGCAGCACTTTTATCTCGGCAGGAGAGACTTTCCCCTTCCTCACAAGAAGTTAAATAGAGCGCAGACATTGAGCCTCAGATTATTGCAAACAGGCTCGTATCCCAGCCCGGCTTTATTACACAAGCTTTATCCCGACACTTATGCCAGTAGTTCTTGCAGACACTGCAATGACTTCGCTAGCCTAGACCATATGCTCTGGCGTTGCCCCTCGTTGCGAGGCACGGAACAAATCAATGAGGACAAGTGGCTCTCAGCTATCAAGAGCCCCGATGCCGGGGCGCAACTATGGGCTGTCGAGAGGGCCCACGATGCGGCGGTCGGGCATGGCCTGACTGTCCCAACGTGGGAGCGGCCCGCTGTGCGCTGAGTCGGGTACCTCAGGACTTTCATTAAAGTTTTACATCCATCCATCCATTAATTAAATTGTCCTATGGAGGATTCCATCAGAGAAGCATCCCTATATTGAAACCACTACGCCACGGACAAATGCAACGCCAAGCGGTACCGAACACAGTTTCAAATTTCTCAAGGGAAAGCCAGCGCGTTGATATGTTTGGCACGTTTTCAATTTCGCAACCTCGACAGGCTGAAACGTTGCAATTAGTAGCAATTACGCATGTGCCCAGAGTATTCTACATTTAGAAAAGTATAGATATCTTGGAAATTTAGGACAATGAAAGCACATAAAGCGTAATAAACAAAGCGACAAGAATGTCTGAAGCACCGAGCACGTGGATAACACAAATCCATGCACTAACTACCATTCCCATGGTGGCTGAACGATCGCGGCGCCAGAGGTTCCCTCTAGGAAATAGTACTGCGCACAGTATGGCAATTCGCCAGTGGGGAGTTTCTGCTTCAATTTGCTTCCATGGGCAGGTTCGAAACTGGTGCTATTTACTGCATTGTCGCTGGTGCGGTGTGGTAGGGGCTACGGAGGAAAATTGTTTTTGAGTTTTACGGCGTGACGTTCGCCTATTGTGTTTCACAATTGGGTCAGCTTCAGACAACACAAGGAGAGCGCCGCCCGCCGTGCTGGCTGCAGATACCTGTGGCAAATGAACTAGAGCCGCCGCGTCTTTGCATGACAGCCTGCAGACGCCGCACACTTCATTATTCCCCTCTATCAGTGTAGTCATCAGGTATGTCCGCAAGCAGTCAGTCAGAACTGTGTATTGTGGTAACCTGGAAGCAATTTATCAGGCTACGGGAAAATATACCCGCCATCGTTGCTTAGTGGCTATGGTGTTGGGCTGCTAAGCACGCGGTCGCGGGATCGAATCCCTGCAATGGTGGCTGCATTTTGATGGGGGCGAAATGCGAAAACAGCCGTGTATTTAAATTAAGGTGCACGTTAAAGAACCCCAGGTGGTCGAAATTTTCCGGAGTCCCCGACTACGGCGTGCCTCATGATAACATCGTGGTTTTGGCGCATAAAAACCCATAATTAAATTTTTTAAGGGAGAACACGCAAATATTCCACATCTAAAAATGGTCTACAGCAGCTGGCACTTTGGTATTGTGCATTTTACCTATGGTATCGTCTTTTCTCTAGCCTGTGCTGTGTGCGTTGAGGTGGCACTTATCGAAATGGGCGGCTTCCTTACTGGCCACGCCTCTGGTTATCGCAGTTTCTTACAGCTGGCATCCGGGCACTCACTTACGTGGCTCTTCCATCAGATCTCAATATCGAAGATAACGTAACACGCATATGTCGTGCAATAACGCGAAGTAAACGGCGTCTGGCGCCTTTCTCCTGATTCAAATCAAATCAATCTTTACTTTCCAGTAAAAGAAACCGGAACTGGATGGTCATTTTCGGCTAAAAGCTATGAAAGTAGCTTGACAGGGCCCAAATGACCTTACATGGCCACATCAACTTCGCACATGATCACAACACTGTAGTAGATATATACATATATATGTGAGGCAAGAACATAATAGTCATGACTGCATTATAAATAACTATGTCATAGTGCACCGTAGTAATGACAGCAAATGCATATATGCAAGACATAAAAACTTGCGTGTCTGGAAAAAAAAAATTTGGACACTAGGAAAAAAAATTCTCAGTTTAGCCCTAAAGGCGAAGCAATGAATGCGATAGCAACACAGCAATGTCATACGAAGTAAGGTGAGCGGCTTTGGTAGCAATATGAATTGTAGTAACCATGAGCTGATTAAGTAAGCAGGTGTGCTGCGGCATAACTAGACCGACATGAAGAGAGACTCGATGACCACGAGAAGGCGCGTGTGAAACGGTGGTGTTGATGAGAAGCGCTTCCCGTGGGCAGCGCGTGCGAAGGGACACACCTGTAGCGCTGCACTGCCGATCCGGGCAGCATTGCATGTGTAGCGTGCGTTGGAAAATGTGGCCCGACTATTACTAACTGAATGAACAAGCGTGGTGTGAGCGCGCACAAACAAACATAAATAGATCACACTGAATGACTGCAGACAACGACCGTCAAAACTCTAGCAGCAAGCGGATACGCCACAGCGATGAACGTACGTGCGGTCTATCGCTTCAACGGAAACTGAGCGGCGAATGCACGGCGCATAAAGGTCAGAGCCGTGCGGACATAAGAGACGGTGCGAGCGAGCGACGAGCGCGGTTGTTGGCAGAGAAGTGCGCCCTCCCCCCCCCCCCCCCGCTCCCTCCGGCGCTGGCTTCCCGCTTCCTTGCTTGCGCGTGGGAGATTGAGTGCGTTGGCTCTCCGAGATAGCGCGCGTCCCCGCACGCTTCCGCTCGGGCATACGGCACGCGGCGAAGATTTTATCTAGTAGGGAACCTCACGGCGACGACGACGGCGACGCCTACGGCAGAAATCCGGTTGAAGTGTCCATATAATTGCTATCGCAATAAAAAAAACAGATTTTACTTTAAAAAAGAAAAGCGCAAGCAAAGAAAAAGAGACAACGGAAACAAATTATTATAACTGAAAGAAAATATCATAACCGAACAAAATATTGTCCGAGTTGCTTCCTACTGTAACCTGCAATATCTACATATTTGTTGAGAATAAACGGCAAGCTGCAGGCTAGCAATTGCTGTTTGTAGCAGTATGTATGGAAATGTGGACTGACTCATTTGTTAGAATTCCTTGTATTTAGCTTAGTCTGGCGGTGTTCTAAGCATGCTAAACGTTCAGTGAAGTTCTTTACTAATGTGTGAGAAAATTTCATCACATATAATAAACGGTATGTGTAAAGGTGATCTACTCTGACAATATTAAACAATTTATAGGCATCTCTAGTCGTAGACAAAGGTTCCAGGTTTTCGATGCGACGAATAATTTTTTTCTGTAATATCGAAAGTATGTTTATATTGACTTTAGTTGTACACCAGACCAATGCACGGTAGTTTAGGAGTGAATTGAAAAGGGAGTAATATATCTCTAGTGTGGCGGAGGCTGGCAGCAAGCCGCGACAACGGCATATTACTCCTGTCACAGAGGATAGTTCTTTGCATAGATAGCTTACATATGTATCCCAAGTTAAAGTAGATGAGAAATGAACACCAAGAATTTTGTAACTGTCAACAATCCCTGTTTCTCAATCCTCAGAAATTATGTTATGGTTCAATGCTGCCTTTTTGCTTTTTGCATGAAATATCATGATTCATAACCTTTGTCTTTGTTGCATTAATCTTAAGTTGATTTTCCTTAGACCATATAGATAGCTTCTTTAGTAGATTGTTACATCGTGATGATAACGGGTTTATCTTCTTCTTTCTGGTGTTTTACGTGCCAAAACCAGTTCTGATTATGAGGCACGCCGTAGTGGAGGACTCCGGATTAATTTTGACCACCTGGGGTTCTTTAACGTGCACTACAACGCAAGCACACTGGTTTATATAACTGGTTTATATCAGATCCTTCCATTAAAATGGTGCTGTCGTCTCCATATATTATAAATTTTGCCCTTCTGTCTAAATATACGATATCATTAATATAGATGTTAAACAAAAGTGGTCCCAGCACAACTCCTCTGCGGTACCCCAAAATTATTGTGTAAGAGGGTAGAGGCTTCGCCATTTATACATGTGCACTGTAGGCGTTTACTGAGATCTGATTGTAATAAATTTAAGGAATTACCACGTATACAATAAGACTGCAATTTGCTGAGTAATCTAGAATGATCAAGGCAGTCAAACGCCTAGATAAAATCCAGAAATAGGGTAAGCGTAAACATGTTCTTTTCTATGTTTCGTAGGATGTATTCCTTTAATGAAAGTAGAACTGTTTCTCTTTCTGTTGATCTCCCCTTTCTGAAGCCGAACTGTGCATTTGTTAAAACGTCATACTTGTCGAGAAATTTTGTCATGCGAGAGATTAAAATGTTTTCAAGACCCTTCGAAAAAACAGGCAATACAGATATTGGCCTATAGTTACTCGGTACATTCTGATCACCACCTTTAAAGATTGCTGAACCCCTGGCACATTTCATCCGTTCTGAGAAGCTGCCAGATTGCAACACTAGGTTGAATATATGGGCCAGTAAATCAGAAATGGAACACAAACAGTATTTTATGGGCTTTACCTGTAGATTTTCAATATCGACTGCTTTACTATCTTTTAAGCTTGCGAAGGTACAGTAAACTTCATAAGCATCAGTGGGCTGCATAAAAATGGTTTGCTGAACAGTGTTAATTATACCTTTGGTGGTAGGGGGTATATTTGTGGGATTTGCTGTATGCAAGGGGGATGTTAACAAAGTGCTCGTTGAAAAAATCTGCAAGTGATTTACCGCTGAGTACGGAACCGTTGTGTATTATTATATTGGGGACACTCGTTTTGTTCTTTCGACCCAGTAATGTATTTATTATTTTCCACGTTACATCCGGCTGCTGTCGAGTGACATCCGCAAAAGTACTTTAATAATACGTATTTTTTGCTTGCTTGAGCTCAGCATTCAACCAGTTCCTATAAATTTTAAATTCTTTTAATGCGATCTCAGAACGTGTCCGTAAAAATTAATGGTACTTGCGATGCTTTTCTTTAATCATCTTCAAATGTTGTTTAGTGATCCATGGTTTTCTAGCTTTCCTTGGGAATTTTATAGCTTTATAAGGGAAATGCTCATGGTAAATTCTTATAAAGCTATCGATGAAATTATTGTGTGCGTCGTTCGCATCTTGGTTTTCTAACACAGATGACCAGTCGTAACTAGCTATGCTCCTTTTTAAAAGACTTAAGTCTATCTTGTGTGATAAGCTGTATCTTAAATGCAGTAGTCGAGTTTTTACACGTGTTGGATTCATTACATCAGAAAAACTGGACAGTGATCACTAAGATCCGATGCAATCGTGCCAGCACTATAGACTGCAGTGTCTATATTTGTCACAATAAGGTCAAGGCAGGATAAGGAGGAACACGTGATTCTTGTTGGCGTACCGATGTAATTTTCAAAACCCGATGATGATAGCACAGACATGAAATCTTGCGAGCATTTGTCATCTAAAAAATTCATATTGAAATCACCACAGCATATAAGGCTATACTTTTCCTTACTAACATATTGCAAAAAAGCCTCATAGAACTCAATGAAGCGCGCTAAATTACCGCTAGGATGGACGATAAACAACAGAAATGATTTGATCTTTATGCTTCAGTGTTAAGATCTCATAATCAGCATGCTGAACGGCTGTACTCAGATAGCATTTCACAATTTTTATATCCAGTCACAAGAAGCGCAACGCCAACGCCCCGCCTATTTGCGCGGTTTAGAAAAAAGTTTTGGTAACAATGCGGCTGGAACATTTTACATCCGGAGTGTACCATGTTTCAGAAAACATCATAATATCGAATCTGAAAGGAAATTGATCGAGAAAAAGTGAGATATCGTCTTCCTTGTTACAAACAGAGCGTACGTTGATGTGTGCAACATATTGACATGATGAATTGCAGTATTTGATTTCTGTGGGTGGAACTAATTCTTTGTATTCCATGTTAGCGTACGTCGATTTCGAGGCCTGCGCAAAGGGGGACTACTCAGTGATGACAGCTAGGTCGCGGTCATCCCTTATCGTGTACACTCTGCTGTTATCAGTCTTTCTAACCTTTATACGGCAGTTGTCGGTCCAGATGAACTTCCATTTCATTTCTTTTTTGAGAGCGAGTGCTTGCGCAAACAGGCGTTTATTTTCAGGGGTGAGGTGCTCGTTTACAAAAACCTTACTTTCTCGCGAAAAGCCAAGTGCTGTCGTTGTCAGATGAGCCCTTGTAGCCTTCCTCAGAAAGTCAGATTTTTTCAGCCGCGATCAAAAAGGAACAATTGCATTCTTGCCGTGCTTTGAATTAACACGGTGGGCGATGTCAACATCACTGGGCGTAACAGGACAGCCAACTTTTTCTGCAATAGTCTGAATGACTGCGACACAGTCCTCATCATCAGTACATGGTACACCTTTAATTTCAATATTATTCTGTCTAGAATATTGCTCAAGCTCTGCCACCCTCTTTGATAGCTGTTCGTTTGGTTTTTTCAACGTCTTATTCTCAGAAACTAGCGTCTCCTAGTTCTTTTTCATTTGCTAGTACACAGTATTGAACAGTGAAACACTCTCTCGCAGTCCCTCAACCTCAGAGCGCAATGATTTGAGTTCGCGAGGCAATTCAGCATTCGACGGCACGGTAGCAAGCAAACCACAGCTATACATGTGTGTCTTTGTTCTCAGACTGAGATGTCTTTGTCACTATGTGCAGCCAAATCGTCTAGCAGAAAAGTTGTATTGGAGTCCCATTCGGTTAACGAAGATCCATCTCTATGGCAGCGATAGCAGAAACTCCAATGAGCAGTCCTCCACTGTAGTGATGTATTTACATGTGTACATTGTTTACCTTTGCAAGGTTACTATTTTCACCGGCTAACCACTGTTATAAAGTTCTTGTGGAAAAATGGACAACATTCGGGAATAAGTTGATCGTCGTGGCTACCCATTATCCTGCCGACTTCGCTGAAACCAAAGCCTTGCCCAAAGGCAGCGCTGCGGAAGGGGCTTGATCCTGTATAAAGAACGCCTGCTTCGATATGGCGCCCCCAAGGCGTATTTTGCTTTCCGCGGATGATTGACACGCGAGAGAGAAAAAAAGGAGGACGAAGGAGGATAGAACGACCTTTTTTTGCGATGACGACACATCGAAAGGAAATCAGATGGTTTGCACGAATGCGGTGCTCAGGAAGCGTTGCTGTGTGGCCAGTGGAGGCAACACTTTAGGTACTTAGGTGTACCCTCTCTCAATATCGCAACAGTAATCCTTACTGGTCAGCGGAAGTTGCAGAATTACAACGTAAGTTTAACAACTGGCAGGGGCGGCAGTTGTCCATATTTAGCCGAGCTGAAGCTTGCAATCTGTTTCTAGCAGCTCGACCTAGTAGCCTAGTTTGTCCTGCAGGTATTACACTGCTCGCGACTTAGGTTGCAAGCTTTCCATCGTGTGTTTGCTACCTGTGTATGGAGCTCACGTGTTGAGGCCATGCGGCGTGATAACCTTTTTCTTCCTCTTGAGAGTGGTGGTCTTGTCCTAGTTCACCTTTTTGTTAGGCAACTTCTTTCCCGGTTATTCTTCTTACGTGATGTAAACAGTCGTTTTCTAAGAGAGATGTTACAACTTCGATTAATGAATTACCTTCCAGAAATAGATGTGTCGTCATCTGTCAGACATGCACCACCTGCTCCTTGGGGCTTCTTGAAAGAGGTTGTTGAAGGCTTTCACTTTCTTAGAGCTCGCTTTAGCTTGGATTATGTTTTCACTGCATCCCGTAAAGAAATTTCTGCTGCACTGATAGACACATTGTTTCCTGTTCCCCATTATCGTGCGCCTTATTTGGAATGTTGCTACTTAGATGTACTCAAGCGTGTCCGTCGAATGATCATTCCTCCAGGGATCAAAACTTTTTTCTTTAACTTACATTCGGCAACCCTTCCTGCCAAACCTGGTGAGAAAAAAGGGGCTGTTTCGTGCCGTGGTCTACAAACTTCCGTTTGTGTCCACGTGCTGAAACGATTGATCACTGTTTTGTCGATTGTAGGGATGCGGTGTTTTTCTGGGACATTCTCCAAAAAACACTTAAAAAAGATTTAGACATCACACCATACACAATTCGTTTCTTACCGTTTAAAGATTCCTGTGACCCACCTTATGACATGTTCATAGTACTTGGTCTACATAGTCTTTGGTGCAGTAGAATGTGTGATAAGCACGCTGAACCACCGCGAAGCACTCGGTCGTTTTTTTCGGGAATCTGCTGCCTACGTTCGTAGTGTGTACGCTGCTCAAGAAACAGCGCCGGACTGCATGTCTTTATTGGACGCATGCACATGCTTGCCTGACTTTTGAATATGTACCTGTAGCGCCTTATTTCTTGTGTGCTGAAGAGTCTGCTCCCATGCAATAAAGGAAAAAGTTGCTGTATGGCCTAGTGCTTCGACGCTCGATTTGGGATTGGGGTACGCAAGTTCGAGTTCCGCCACGCCAAAATTTTTTTTCTTGGTATCACCATTTTCTTTTTTTTTTCTCTGTTTGTGACGCGGTCGACTGTGCCCCTGTGCCACGGCGGAAGCCGCGGTGCCGGCGCCTACGCGAAGCGCAGCGTAGCAACCCCCAACGACCGCCGCCTCGGAGCGCAGCGTAGCAACACCCCAAATAAAAAAAATACTGCTCCAGTCAGGTAGACTGCTCCCTCCCTGAGAGTGATATTATATTTGGATCATCAAAACAGTGATGCGTTTATTTAGGAATACCATCGATCCCTTAACAGCAGCCACAGTTGTCAGCCACCAGCACCAGAGAGAACCGTCTTCTTCGTCGTCGGCCCCAGGCTGAATGTCTCTCTCGTAGCATTACCCCCGGCGGTGGAAGCGCCGTCTCGGCGCACTTCACACATTGTCGTTAGGAGGAGGGCGGTAGGCTTTCAGTCTGCTGACATGAACTATGTCACTGGGAGCGATCGCAGCGGTAAAGTCAGAGAGACGGGAACGATCTTTGTAGGTGACGTCCGTGACCTGGCGGACTGTTCGGTTAAGAACCCGTGTATCGAGATAACTACTTCTCAGACAAGCCAACACGACGGAATAGACGTCAGACTCTGAAGTTTTGCAAGACGCGTAGCGCCACCTGCCGGTGCGAAGAGGTAATAATTGAGTAGTGCAAAGTCCGACTCCCTTGCTAAGTTGCCTAAGCAGCTATTGAGTCATGGCACATTCAGAATACGGCGGGTAATATAAAGCGTGTGAAAGGCATCCTACCTTCGGTGTATGTCCATGGCCTTAGATACACGACGAAGGGAAGAAAGGACCCCCCCCCCCGCTCTAGGTCAGCAACACCAAAACATCTCGCCCCCCTCAACGGCATTCCCGCTGGTAAAGCGCCCCTAGCATCGGTCAACCCAACCGGCCAGCAACGCCGCAACCCCCGCGCTTCCACTTTTCCGCCTTTTCGTCTGTCAAGAACAGGTGCCCAGCTGCCCAGCCTCTCCCCACCTTCTGCTCTCTCCCCCTTCCTCTCCTTTCTTACGATGGACCTTTTAAAAGCTGCACATCGCCACCTCCGAAGAATACTCCTGAAGAAGGAGCCGAATTGGTTCCTGCTGTGCTGTTGTGCTGTTTACTTTGACAAGCGCTCAAACTGTTAGCTGTAGATAGTACATTGCGCGACCACTCGGTTCGTTGGATCACATTTCCACCCACGAATAAAATAGTTTTAGTGAGTAATAACAGCATACCTTACAGTGCCAATTACACTTGGCGAGCAATCGATCGACCGTCCGAAGCAATGGTAGATGCTGGGTTATAGATCTGTTTGTTATAAGGCGCATGGAAGAAGCAAGCGGCATGACCATGCGAGGTCTTATTGCGGCGTTAGCCTGGTTTTTGAGAAAATGATGAAAACTTTTTTTTTCGCCCCGTTCTCAACACGACGGACTCACCCGTATTACGAAATTTTGTCCTCACTAATAGCAGTCAGATTCTTTTTCTGCGATCTCCTTCGGGCATTACTGCTTTACAGGGCAAAAGGTAATACCGAAGCAATGTATCATGCTGGTTTACCGACCGCAGTGATCGCTGTGTTGAGCAGCGCCGTCGGCCTCATTAGGGGGCTGAGAGTGAGAAAGACGCCGGTGGCTGAGACAAATATCTGATACCGACATGGCGCTTAGATGTTTCGGGATTGCATTAGGTTTGCCGTACACGAACATGCGCTGTTATGTTTCAATTCCTACGCCAAGTGATTAGATAGAGCGCAGATATTCCAATTCATGCTGCCAATACACAGACGCCGTTCTCTTCGGTCAGTGAAAAACGATACAGCCAAAATAGTTCACAACACATACACACACCGTGGCTGATAATGCACGTCGCATGTTTACTGCGCAGAAAGGTGACACAGAGCATCAGGGACATATAGAGCAGGTGGAGTATTGGGAGTGAGTATATAGCCTAAATAATGGTGGCGTGGAGCAGAGGTAGAGTACCCGGCCTCAAATCTTAAGGTCGTAAGTTCGAATCCTACTCCTGTCCACTACATTTTAGGCATGGAGTTTAGGCATGGAGTGGAGCCGAGAGCTACTGGGGCTATACTAGTTCAGGTGCAACCAAACTAAAAAGGCCCACTATACTTCATCAAAGTCACTCCCTCACCAGAACAGGCATTGGCCTCCCTGGTGCAGTATTCGGCCACTACCTCCCTCATGACTCCGACAATTAACCCATGGCCCTCAGACTCCAGTGGCTGCGGAGCACCTCACCAAGGGGGCGGTCAGACCTGCTACGCAGCAGAGGGTGCTAAGAATCTCTGGGTCCGGACAGGCCGCCACTGGAAACTGAACCTGGCAACGTTCAACACGCACACCCTCTCGAGTGAGGCTAGCTTAGCAGGACTACTTGAAGGATTATCAGGCATTCCCTGGGATATTATTGACCTTAGTAAGGATAGAAGAACTGGAGAGGCATACACAGTGCTGACTAACGGCCACGTCATCTGCTACAGAGGTCCTCCAGATAAAAGAGAATACGGGTAGGACTTCTAGTCCATAACAACATAGCGGGCAACATTGATGAATTCTACAGCAGTAATGAGAGGGTAGCAGTAGTCGTAATAAAGCTAAATAGGAGGTAGAAAATGAAGGTAGTACAAGCCTACGCCCCAACCTATAGTCACGATGACGAAGAAATAGAACAGTTTTATGAAGATGTTGAATTAGCAATGAGAAAGGTGTACACTCAGTTTACTGTAGTCATGGGCGACTTCAATGCAAAAGTGGGCAAAAAGCAGGTTGGTGAGCAAGCAATTAGCAGCTACGGCATCGATTCTAGGAATGCAAGAGGAGAGATGTCAGTAAAACTCGCGGAAAGAATAGGCTCCGCATAATGACTACCTGGAAAAGCCCTAATAGAGAAACAAGGAATGAAATAGATTTCATACTCTCTGCCGATCCAAGCATAGTGCAGGATGTAGAAGTGTTAGGTAATGTAAAGTGCAGTGACCATAGGTTAGTGAGGTCTAGGATTTCTTTGAATTTGAAGAGAGAAAGAGCGAAATTGTCAAGAGGAAACAGGCCAACCTAGAGGCAGCAAGGGTAAATAAAAGCGGACCAATTCAGGCTGGTGCTCGCAAATATGCATCTTTAGAACAGGAAGATAAAGACAACATAGAGGTAATGAATGAAAGCGTAACTAGGTTCATCTAAGAAGCAGCAATTCAAGTGGGAGGCAAGGCACCAAGGCAACCAGTAGGTAACCTCTCCCAAGAAACAAAGGACCAAGTAAAGAAACCACAAAACATGAAAATGTCCAACTCAAGAGATCAGATAGAATTCGCTAAACTGTCAAAACTGATCAACAAGAAAAGTAAGGAATATTCGAAATTATAACGTGGGAAAAATTGAGGAAGCCGTAAAATATGGACGCAGCATTAAATCAGTAAGAAAAAAGCTTGGCATAGGACAAGGCAAGATGTAGGCACTGAAAGATAAGCAGGGTAATATCATCAGCAATTTTGATGACATAGTAAAAGCAGCGGAAATTTCTATACTGACCTATACAGTACCCAGAGCAGCCAAGCTACTTTCATTCGAAGTAGCGATGAACCAGATACAGAGGCTCCTTCTATAACTAGCGATCAAGTTAGAAGGGCCTTGAAAGACATGGCCAGGGGAAAAGCTGCTGGAGAAGACGGAATAACAGTACATTTGATCAAAGATGGAGGTGATTTCATGCTTGAAAAGCTTGCGGCCCTTTATACGCAATGCCTCACAACTTCAAGTGTACCCGAGAGCTGGAAGAACGCCAACATTATACTAATCCATAGAAGGGAGACGTTAAAGAATTGAAGAATTATAGACCCATTAGCTTGATTTCAGTATTGTATAAAATATTTACCAAGATAATTTCCAATTCGAATCAGGGGAACACTTGACTTCAAGCCACCAAGAGAACAGGCTGGCTTCAGAAAGGGATATTCTACGATGGATTATATCCATGTCATCAATCAGGTAATCGAGAAATCTGCGAAGTACATACTCAACCTCTCTATGTGGCCTTCATAGATTATGAAAATGCATTTGATTCAGTAGAGATACCAGCAGTTATAGAGGCATTGCGTAATCAAGGGGTTACAGGAGGCATACGTGAATATCTTAGCAAACATCTACAAGGATTCCACAACTACCTTGGTTCTACACAAGAAAAGTAGAAAGTTACCTATCAAGAAAGGGGTCAGGCAAGGAAACACAATCTCTCCAATGCTATCACTGCATGCTTAGAAGAAGTATTCAAGCTCTTAGACTGGGAAGGCTTAGAGTGAGGATCAACGGCGAATATCTCAGCAACCTCGGTTTGCAGATGACATTGTCCTATTCCAGCACAATGGAGACGAATTACAGCAAATGATTGAGGACCTTAATCGATAAAGTGGAAGAATTGGGTTGAAGATGAATATGCAGAAGACAAAGATAATGTTCAATAGCCTTGCAAGGGAATAAGAATTCAGGATCGCCAGTCAGCCTCTAGAGTCTGTAAAGGACTACGTTTATTTAGCTCAATTACTCACAGGGGACCCTGATCATGAGAAATAAATTTACAGAAGAATAAAATTGGGTTGGAGTGCATACGGCAGGCATTGCCAAATCCAGACTGGGAGCTTACCACTATCGTTGAAAAGAAAGTGCATAATCATTGCATTCTACCGGTGCTAACATATGGGGCAGAAACTTGGAGGTTAACAAAGAAGCTCTAGAACAAGTTAAGGACCGCACAAGGAGCGATGGAAGGAAATATCTTAGGACTAACGTTAAGAGACAGGAAGAGAGCGCTGTGGATCAGAGAACAAACGGGATAGACGATATTCTCGTTGACATGAAGCGGAAAAATGGAGCTGGGTAATGCATAGGATGGATAACCGGTGGACCATTAGGGCTACAGATTGGATACCAAGAGAAGGAAAGCGCAGTCGAGGTCAGCATAACCAGATGGGGTGATGAAGTTAGAAAATTTGCAGGCGCAAGTTGGAATACGCTGGCGTAGACGGGGGTAATTGGAGATCGCAGGACGAGGCCTTCGTCCTGCAGTGGACATAAAATATAGGCTGATAATGTGATGATGATAAGCCTAAGTGCTTACGGATAGTGGGACTCTGTTGAGTAAGGCCTAGGTGATGCTTTTGATTGCGTTTATCGAACGGTGATAATTTCGTCTGTGTAATAGTGTTGTGAACGCCCATCTCTAAAGCAGAAGGGAGGTGTTAGTGCTGACAAGGGGCCTATAGGGCACGCTTCGTGGCCTTGCGTAAAAGGGCACCTAATTTATCTATATGTCGGTGGAGCACAAGTTAGTTTAAGGGGAGCTAGCTGATAGCCAAAGCAAGAAACTAAGTACGCATCGTGGAGAGGAAGCATGCAAGTTCCTTGAGGCCATGGAAGTGCGAGGAAACGCGAAGCAGCATGCGCATGGCTTGCTCTCCTTGACCGAGGACGTGCTGCACCTTTGCAGCGGGGACCCCCATCGCTCTGAAATGTACGTAGAGGGCAATGACCTGGACGTCCGTGGCTGGGGTATACTGACACCATAAGAACTAAGTCGTACAGGCGGAGGCAACCACCGAGAGTTGTGCATAACGAGAAGTTTCTCTGCTCGAGCGCCTTCCCTAAGGTGTCCTGAATTTGACACCAGGGTAGCATCAAGATATCGTGGGCACATATATGGTGTGTAATGGATATCAGATAGAGGATGAAAAAGCCCGATCGATGATGCACACCTGGCTAAATTGAAAATGAGACAGGAGGAGCCCCGAGGGATGTACTTCGCCGCGAATGTGGAGACGCGGGTGAAGGAGCGGTGCCTGCTATGCGAAGGAAGTATGTGAGGAGGAAAGCGTGGACATGATGGCAGACACTGTACTTTGTGCGGGCCAATTCTTCTTGAAGCATGTAGAGTCATGGACCACGTCGTAGACCGCTTCCTTCAGATCAATCGCGAGAATGGCACTAAGCTGGGCAGTGCTGCACAAGCGCACGTCGTTATAGAGATGACCGAAGGAGCGTGTCCGGCATCGAGATGTGACCGCGGTAACCTTGAGATATGTGGTAAGTATACTTAACGGTGTCCCAGTAAGGCGAGCGAGTACATGATGCGCTCATTAGTTTGCCAGTTTAGAGAATGAGTAGGACCTCAGCGTACTCCCACTGGCCGAGAGTATGTACCCCTCAGCCCAAACATGATTAATCTGCGTGTGTCGTCGTCCCTTTCCGTCCGTGTCCATACGTTCTGCTGGAAACCATTTGTGCTATGTGCAACCAACGAGCTCATGATTATACTGCTCAGCACAACGAGGAAAATGTAGTCGACCTCGAAAGATTGCGGAGCTCTTTGTTGTTATGATGCCATCCGAGCGTGGGCGAACATTAACGCGGAGTTTGCGACAGCCCGACGAAGCTTTGGTATGGTGATTGAGACAAAGGTAAGTCAACGTCATCTGGCCGATCACACCGTACTCAGGCTATCTGGTGTTGCGAGGTATTTGAACGGAGATCTCTATACACAGCGTCTAATATCGGGCCAATGAGTTTTCGTAGAGGTATAACGTTGTAGCTGTACTGAGGCTCGAGGAGATAACGCTCAGCGCTCAAAAAAGCCTCCAAGGACACTGTTGCAGACGTGATCACC
>NC_051158.1:57258052-57289005 GCF_013339745.2 Dermacentor silvarum | reverse complement strand
ATAGAACACAATAAGGGTGCATAACAGCTATGAACACAAATAACAGCAAGTTGCATAAATATTTGGCCTATTTAGTAAGCTGTGTTGACTAATGTCGATTAACTTATCCACAAATGATACCAAGATGCTACTTTTTGGAACACGTACACTACATACATACCTGACTCGACCATCCAGATTATACGTTGCACTACGGCAGGCATAGCCAAGGGGTCTGGTGGCTCCTCCGTTATGTAGGCACTGTTATGGGTCACAGCCTCGCCACTATAAAATAAGTTCTGTGTTAACTTATAGCAGTGGCACACAGCTTTATAAAGCTGTCAAATTGTCTAGACATGCATGGAGCATCTAAATATAGTCACAAAAACAATGTTTGCATTATTGCAGGGTGGCAACAGAGCACAAAGTAGAAGTCACTGATGAATGTCTTGATAATGGGGACCCTTTGATCACAGTAAAATTATTGACACGCAGCAGCACATAGCAAAGAAATGTTTGTTTACAAAACAATTCATTTTTTTTTTCATGACTCAGTTTAACTTTCCCCTGTCATGTTTAGTTACGTATAAGGTATGTCAAAACATCTTGTCTTAAAAAGTAAGTTGGACTAGTAGCAAGCTGTGATTGCTTAAATTTTTTTTCTCTAAAGCTGCCGTAAACCGAAAACTTCGTAAGCAGATATTATTTACAACGTTGAGGCAAGGAAACATGGCAAGGAAACAAGTTTCCTTGGACAAGTGGATATGAAACAAGTTTCCTTGGACAAGTAGATATGAAACAAGTTTCCTTGCCATGTAAGCAAGGTAACGTCATTGCAATAAGAATCGGTAAAGAGGCAAATGAGTCATTATGCAACTTCAGGAGAAAAGCGGGAGCTCACGCGCCGCACGCACATGATGAACACGATTATTTTCGAACGTTATATTTCTCATCGGAAGAAAACGTTTATCAAGATTTTCAATTTCGCATCGAAGCAATAAACTTGCGTAACTAAGCGCTGACAACCAGCGTTCAGCAAGCATCAGCACAGGTATCACTGTTGTCGCGGGACTTCTATTTCATACGCTCGCGCACGCTATGCACACACGAGAAGCTCACACAACACGCGCGTAGTTAGCCAGCACGATTACTTACCGTTTGAATGGTACGACGCGGTCGCGAAGCACTCTCCAAGTTGCCGGTGCTGCGTCGACGATGTCACTCCCCGCATACATGCCGCTGCGTAGTGGACGAGCTGAGGCGCGCTAACACACATTCTTTGCGACGTCCACCCAACTTTCCAGAACGAGAACGAAGAAACCGCACTCCACGGCATAAAATCGTTGGGCCACATTTGCCTGGCGCGCCACGCATACGGCGAGTTTGCAGCGTGACACAAGGTATCTTCAGGCACTTCTGTGCACGCTAACTGCGACCTACTTCATAACAGCAAACACAAAAACACACGATCAAGCAAACGCGACGCTCGTAGCACCCCGCACATACGACCGCCATCACAGAACACGGAGGAAAAACAATAGCGCCACCTGCATACTTGTGAGAATGTTGTGGCCTCTGTGATGACAAAAATATTAACCAGTACACTCGCATACTAAAATTTTGTGCCGGGTTACACACAACTACGTATAGATGTTGCGAGACAAAATAACTGTAGAACAATCTATATTTTACACTATAGTTTGGCGTAGAAAGAAATTCTAAAACGTATTTTACCTTTGAATTGCTTCCGCCATCTGCAGCCAGCATAAGCATGGCCTTCGAGATCAGCTTCGGTTATCCTTATCAAGCCGTCGCTGTGGCCTGATTTGAACGGTTTGGGCTGTCTCGAAGCTGTCTCGAAGCCAATCCATGACGTTTAGCGATGCTGCCTACTTTTCCTACGCCGTCACTTAGTTTTAGATAACTTTCTGATGTCGTGAACATGAATTGTTGCCTCAGGAATTGTTGACACGATATCGGAGGTACAGATGTGCAGTGTTCGATGTTTTCGTGTGCGTTGTAACTGTTTCAGGTGGAAAGGATCAAATCCACGAGGGTTGATAGCTCGTGTGGCGCAGGTTACACCCGTATCGTCCGCATTTCCTTTCGTGTCGGTGTGTTGAATGTGCGCGGGTTTTACTCCTGTCGTCCATACCTTCTGTGTTTATCGTGCGGCTCGCGAAGATTCCTCCTAAAAAAAAACATGTCTGCTGCGTGCATGTGTCCTGTGTGGTGTGTGAAACAAATGTGCGCTGGTGTACGGTGTGTTTGCAGCCCTATTGGTGGCTTATAGTCCTTTGCTCTAGTGCCGTTTCTATGATGTAAACTATACTTGAACTGAAAAAAATGCACTGTTTTTTATATGGACAAGTAGATATGATCTGTCTGTATCCACTGTGCAGTGTGCATGTGTTCGTCATTTTTATGCAGCTCGTATCATGGGGCTTGTGCCTATTCATGATGGCCCTTGCTTAATGTTTCCACTTTTAGGGGCATGTGGCGTGCAAGCAGTCACAAAGTCGTGTGCATTTGGTGTGGAAGAAGGGAATACTTTTATGCGTAACTTTGTCTACTATAGGTGAACCGTTGCAACAATTAGCATTTTTTTCCATGTGAATGCTTCTGCCATTTGATATAATTTGTAGCAGATCTTATCTGTGGAGAAGCATAATAAACATAATTTAACATGGTGTTCCTTAGAAGATATTAATTACTGCATAACCACTATACATCTCCATACCTCACTGTATGATAAAGATGAATGTTCAGTTGAAAATTACAATATCTTATAGTTGCATGAACGTATACATGCGAAATGCTACAGCAGCCTGGCATCACATTAATGTCAATATTGGTGACATCCGGCAACGTTCTGGGAACGTGCTGTTTTGTAACGTTGCTACATTGATACCATTTACACGTTAAATTGATGTTTACACGCAACGTTGACACAACGTAGGTGTCAGGACGTTGCTGTGACATTTATTTATGACATCACTTGAACGTACAGCTGGCAACGTACATTCAACGTTGAGGTTGGCTGTTTAACGTTGCCTGACATTTGTTACAATCAGGCAACGTTTACGCTACGTTCTGTGTTACTTGGGTAAGTGGATCACCATGATGCAGGTTGGTAGTAAAATGCTGAGAGAAAGAAATCCACTCACTTTGAAGGCAATAATGCGGTAACTTGAGAGACATGGCCTCATGGCAGGCAGCAGATTTCTTCTGAGCTCCAGCAGGACACCAGCAACTAGTCTTTCAATAAAAGAAAATATTGAATCAGCAATGTTATGTTACCTTGTTCTTGCTAAGCATCAGCACAATCATCTGATTTTTATGCATATCTACTTTCTGCTTAAGCAGTTCAACTGAAGTATTTATAAAATACAGTCTATGTTGATTGCATTTGCTTCTCTGGCATGTACAATTTTTTTGCAACTGATACATTTACAGCTAGCTACACGACACGAACGCTTGGACTGCCCAGACATCATTAGAAGCAAAACGTCTTGTTGCACCACAAGCAGTTGCACCAAGGAAAGACACAGCAGTGCTAACAATTTTTTTTGTAACTACAATGAAAATGCATGCAAGCAAGGAGGCAACTATCGCACGTATATGCCAGTACAAGCGTCAATACAAATTATGTGCGCAACTGAATGCACTCTTATTCTAAGTTTTTAACGCGCATGAGCAATAGGTTATACGCGCCACACGAAAAATTTCGATCGCGTTACCATGGAGATCGATGTGAAATTATATCATCCTTTTTCCTATTCACGCGCCATTTTTGCCCTATGACGCTGTTTACTGGCCTTTTGAAAAACAAATAGTTCTGTTCGCGACGCCAGCTTACCACCCATCATCTAAACAGCTACGCTATGCAAACCGAACACATAGAATTACAACGGGCTTACCTCATACGTACGCGTACGCGCAGAGTGCGTACACTGTTGAACATCCGTTGAGGGCAGGCTATCCTGTATCCAAGCGCATACGTGCACCCGTTCACAGGACTTCTTCGATGCCGCAGCGTGCAGAGTTTTGTAGACGAAGGGACACATTCCGTTCAAACATCCCCGCGCTAGGACGGCACTTGACGAGCACAGAAGCGCACACCACACCGCGACAAATCCGGAACTTTGCCAGTCCTAACATGCCGAGAGTCGTACAGCCGAGAGTCAAGCAGCCTAACCATCCATCGCGTCTGTTCTTCGCTCACGATGCGTCAATCTCTGTTCCCTAGGGCCTTGCTCCACTCTTGAGTACAAATCAAGACATATTTACGGTAAACTAACAAACCGTACAACGTAAAACAATAAAAGCCGGCTGACTGCACAATGCAGCTCCGTCAACCGCTCGTCTTGTTACATCCTCCGAGATCGGAAGCGCCGAGCGTGGTTCCACCTGGTGCTGGGAGCGTGGAGAACAAAACAAAATCGTTTCGTTTTCCCATTTAGGCAGTAGTTGTTGGAAGAGTAAAATGATTGCTTGACAAATAATTGAACTCTGGAAGAGGAGATCGCTTTCTCTGCCACAAGGTAGTACATTGTATACAAAGAGATAGAGAAAGCAAGGAGAGGAAAGGCAGAGAAGTCAACCAGACGAGAGTCCAGTGAGCGTTGCAATGCCGTGCTAGAGTCTAATGCGATGCGTCAATAAGCTCTAGTATAGTGTTAATTTGGACTGGCTGGTTCAAGTAATGAACGGAAAAATAATGAGTTGTGCCATTACTTTTACCCATGGATAAAGCTCATGAAATAAATGGTGTTACATGTTGGGTTAAAAAAGAAATAAAGGTTGAATCATTATGCCAACTCGGGACAGGGCGTTTTTTTTTTCTTTTTCTTTCTCTCTTTCATTTTGACAGTACACACAGTGCTTTATCACTCATCTTAGATCACCTTCCCGTAGTTTGCACACGTATTGGTGCCTGTTCGATGCCGCAGCGTGCAAAGTTTTGTAGCCGACTGAAACACATTCCGCGCAAGTATACCCGCGCTATGACGGCACATGACGAGCGCACAAACATACACCACACAGCGACAAATTCGGAACTTTGCCTATTCAAACATGCCGAGAGTCAAGCAGCCTAACCATCCATCGTTTCTGTTCTTCACTCACAATGCGTCTATCTGTTTTTGTACAGCAGAATTTCGTACAAGAAAGTGTGCGCTCGCCGGTATTGTTTCAAGATGAAGTGCTAAATGATACATGATATATATTAATGACATAGCATTAAATATTAATTCAACAGTTCGCCTTTTTGCCGATGATTCTGTGATTTACAGAGAGATATATGGCTAGCCCTAACGACATTAAAACACTGCAATCTGACCTTAATAAACTAACGGAATGGTGCTGCAAATGGCAGATGCAAATCAACACAGAAAAGACCAATCACCTGAACTTCACTTCCGTTCCAAAGTCTCAAACTAATACTTATATATTAAACAATAGCATAGTACACTCGGTTACATCGGTTACATGGGTGTCTACATAAATTCTAGCTTTACATGGACTGACCATGTAAAATATATCACAACTAAAGCGCAAAAGAAACTTGGCTTTCTGAAGCGACGCTTGCATCTGGCTGACAGGGACACCAGGCTTCAAGCGTACACTTTCTTCGTGCGTCCCTCCTTGGAATATGCATCATTCATTTGGCATCCCTACCAGATCGCCCGTACCAATCTATACTCGAAGCCGTCCAGAATAAAGCAGCGTGATTCACATGTCATCCTACTCCCGATTTCAAAGCGTTTCATCTTTGAAGCAAACACTCAACATGCCGCCACTCGCAATGCGCAGAAAATTCGCCAGATTATGCTTTTTTCACACACTGTATCACAGCAACACATCATTTGCCCGCTCACACATTTTACCGCCACCTCATACTTCACATCGCATCGATCATGCCTACAAAGTTAACCCAATCTTCACCCGGACGGAAAAGTACAAGAATTCACCGTTAACCTTATCAATAAAAGAATGGAATGAGTTACCCTCCAGAATTGCCACGATAACACACAGTCTTCTTTATTTCAGTCAGCATTACTAGCGTATTTACGATCCCTAGCACTTTTAGTAACATTTTTCTCTCCCAGAGCCCTTATTCGCTTTCGCTATTTCGTTCTTGCTTCGTTGAGTGTGAATTTTGTAAGAATATTTACCTTGTTAATATGTTTCACGACTTGCTGTACCCCAAAGTGATGTATTTACCACCTGCGATGCTCCTTCATTTGTGAAAATTGTGTTCTGCTCTATGCCCCCCCCCCCCTTATGTAAGTAGGGTATCTAAATAAATAAATCAGAATAAATGCTTGCGATTACATCTTACCGCAAGAATTGAGAACACTGTCAACAATTGAACAGTGCAGATTATGCGTATGGGGGAGTGTCAATGAATGGCCGTTGACGGAGATGAGCTATTTTGCAAATATCTTGCAATATTTTTTTGGGGCGATTGAAACTAAATACTGTACAGTTCAGTAAAACCCTTCCACTCCTGAGTTAATTCTTTCTCTCAGTCTAAAATTTCATCGAGCCGCAGTACTTGGATTTATAGGCCGCCAGTTCTCTTCGAGGCCATTTCTTGTTAAATGCAAACGCAATCATGGTCATTATACTGCGTTTCGGTCCTGATTTAGAGTGCGCACAGTTTTTGCACAGCGCACCAATGTAATTGCCAATGCATCAGCACCTGAACGACGCAGGTTTGTTTACGTTGTCATGTATGGCCACCGCTCTTCGTTCACTAAAACTTATATATATATATATATATATATATATATATATATATATATATAGTGCTGACACCAAATAAACGTCAGTACAAACACAGGCGCCATTTACGTTGCAATAAAGTAGTCTTAGAGGAAACTTTGTGAGTACAAGGGCTCACGCAGACAGCGTGTATAGTTTTCCTTGCAAAATAACGGATGATCGCATAACAAAAATACGGAATTCTGTCTGTTTCGTACAGAACAGTGTAGTCACCGTATTATTACGGAAAATTGTCCGTAAAACTTAAAACTGGGAGCACTTTCTGTATTTTAACGGAAGTTTGGCTCTATTTCTGAAAATGGGATATTTTCCGTATTTTTACTGCAATTTTTCCGTATAATGACGGAAATCCTCCGTATATTGACGGAAAGTTTTTACAGTGTTACTGCCCGCCTGCTGACCATCGCACGATTTTTCTCGCACATAAGCATACGACGCGCGGCGATGATGTTATCGCGCTTGTACTTAATACGGGGCATCACGGAGACGCCAATGGCCTAAATGCTCCTGGAGTGTCCATGTAACTGATGTAACAATACATGGGCTGGGATGTGAGTGCCTGTGTTGCTGTTATCTTTTACCTTGCCACCGCCATGTGCCACCAAACTTATCTACCGAGCCTTATGCCTGATCGCGCAAAGTACCTGAGTTCAGTACGAGGAGAGCTGTGTGGGAGGCGGAAGAGCGGAGAGCAGCCGGCCACGCGAGTGCCTTATCCGAGCCATGGGCAAGTGTTCTCCAGAAGCTGTGAACACTTGGGGCTGTTAGGCCGCATGGCTCTTGGTACCGTGTAACCCAATGTCGTCACTAAACAAAAGAAGTGTTTATTTTTCTTTGTTTAAAGTTCTTAGCGTGTCGTTACTGAGCGCTGAGCTTCGATATAGCCGCAATATCAAACGGCGCCAGGCCCTAAGGTGCTGCCACAGCACTACCCGTGATGAAAATAGAAGGCGAGTCAAGTCTGAACATTGTCGACACGTGACATGCGAGCACCGGGTTATCAATGTAAGTTTAGCCTTGAACTTCTATTAAGGTCAAGGCTAGACATGCAAGTGACAGGTTTATCAGGTGACAACAATCAGAGGTGTCTCCGTGTGCCATATCGTGTGCCGCAAGGACGTAAATTCCAATGCAGGTAACTAGCGAAGCATCGAGAAAACAAGTTTTGGTAGCTTTTCTACTCCAAACATTTCCGCGCTACAATGCGTTAAATGTTTGCCTGGCAGCCGAGCCCAGGAAATAAGAAATCGCAGTTTCGCCCGAAAGGCGAAGCATTTCTTGCGATAGCAAATTAGTGGATAACTATACAAAGTAAGGATAGTAGTGTAATCCTTCGTACAAACTTGCTAACATAGGCACACAAGTAAAGTAACAAGCATGGCACAAGCAAAATGAATGCATCTCACTCGATGACCGCGGAAACTAGCTGTCGAAACACTGGAGAGCCAGCGCATCAGCAGCAGCGAGCGAATTCAGCTTCGTGCCTACGCCCGCATCAACGCCATCTTAGCCGCGAAAAGACACGGAGAGTGGACTCTGCTCCCTACGCAGATGGCTTTCAATATACACCAAGGGTAACGATGGGGGCTTGTTGGTGACTCATGAGGAACACTTTTGATGCAGCGCCAAACCTAACAGGAAACAAGAAGGCACATGTAAACAGACAACACACAGCGCTACTAGCATGTTTCTTTTCAAAACTAGACCACTTAAATACCACATGCGCCATAGCAAACATACATCACGTGGAATCACTGAGAAACATGCGCGAATGAATTCACACTATTGAACCATATTTAATGACCCGCGACAACTTGCCGTAACAACCTGTCACCGCTTGCGCAGGAAATCTGACTCCTTGGGAGCCAGCGCTATCGAAAGCTTGCTAATGCATGATTCACCAAGTGCGTCGATAAGCTCAGCTTCAACAATCAGCCGGGTGATCTTTTATTTATATCGACCAACAATGGTCTTGTCAAATAAAGCACGGAGACCATGTGACTGGGTATGGAGGGCGAGAAAACCATCAGGGCGGCAGCTTTTTTGTTTCGTTTTTGTGCTCTCTCAACCGCTCATTGACGCACCTACTGGTTTGACTGACGTATTGTTTCCCACAAGAGAAAGGAATGCGATACATTACAAATGCTTTGCAATTTACGAACTTTTTATTATGCCCTTTTGTGCACTCAACTTTTCCTGTCCTAGAGGGATATGTCTTCGCACAGAGCCCTCCAAGTTTATCGGGTACTGAAAAAAACCACCCTTATGTTATCGCGGATTGCCACCTTCTTGAGATTATGTGAAAGTTTGTGAATATAGGGGATCACGGCTGTGCTTCTCATTCCTGCACTCACGCGGTGCTCAGTGTTAGATTGGCCTGAACTCCCGCGAATTTTTTTCAGTTGCTTTTCTGCAATGGACACTAAAACATGTTCTTGATAGCCAGCTTCCTTCAAGCGCGTAGTTTGATTCTGGAAGCTATTCTTCATTAGCTCAGCGCAAGATTTCTTAAATGCTTTGCTGAGGCACATCGCATCAGAAGGCCATGCAAGCGCTCCTGCGCTTCCTGAAGTCCACTGGCCTGTGTGAACGCCTGTGATCGGAACGCCTCTTCTGTTACCTATGCGTGTGTTTTTGTGTGTTTTCTCTCTCTCTCTTTTCACTCTCTCCAACCCCTTTATCCCTTACCCCAGTGTAGGGTAGCAAACCGGAAACTCGCTTCTGGTTTACCTCCCTGCCTTTCCTTTCTCGCTTGCTCTCTCTCTCTTGGTTAGGTTCGACTGGTTAGAATGGAATAGGAGTAAAGCTTTGTTAGCCCATGGATCATAGCACCAGCAAAGCTAGTTGTGGTAACAGACTAGGTTCAAGTCCATAAATCGAATGGATTCGTCAATCGGCCATTCAACTGTCACCTGAAGAGGATGAAGACCATCACAGAAGACACTTAACACTTCCTTGCTCTCGTTTTGAAAACTGCGATAACATAAGGGTGTTTTCTTCAGTACCCGATTAGCTGGGAGGGCTTTGTGCAAAGACAATTCAATTCCGGGATGCGACAGCGTAATTTGGAGTATGTAACTTCTAACTGCCGAGAAGTACACCACTGATTATTCCAGCCAAAACCGAGATGCTGAAAGTCTAGATTGGATCAGCGATAATTTGCTTAAGTCATTTCGTAGGCAAAACGTTCTGAAAAGAATACATCTTCATTTTCTTCGTCGAAATGTACTGTTTTCATAAAACGTGCTCGGGCAACTTTCACCAGAACATTGGTTGCCAAGCATGGTAGTCTTATAACATAATTGCACAGATAAGTTTTAACGTGCGTGCACAAAGAAATATTTGACTTTGTCCATTCGACTAGTTGACCGACTCGAATATGCAGCTTCCGGTCATATGGGAGTTTCATCATTGGTATCGAGTTCATCGCCGTGCGCTCACTGGAAACAAAATCTCCATCCAACACATGACGAAGCTGATCGCATCAAGTCCTTTTTGTTTATGCTGGTACTTCAAAGTGGACGATTGTCTGCAACCGCAGCGGTGGAGGAGTTCACGAAGTCGCTACGGCTGAAGATGCACTTCGCGTTCGCTTTTGAAAGTAATGTTTGCAGCCGAATACAGCGCAGTAGTTGCCCTTTAACCTTGAGTCATCTGGCATCGCAGCAATCACAGACGGAACACGTTAAAAACGCACTAATTCGTAATGACACCGCTACCGTTGCAAGCTACTACGGGGAGAACCAGCGATCCGCACATACCAGTCCGAGAAGGAGAGCGGCACGCTGGTTCCAGGCTCCATTCCTCCTTACCGATTAAATGGTCTATAGCTGCAAGTACTTAGCAGGAATGGTACTCCAATACAAGTGAAGACGATGAAACTTTCGAAGCAGTGTAGTAGTGGCGCTTAGGATCGAGGGGAAGCGAACGTGACCGCAGGCTGCGGCATGGTCCCACTTCGGGAAGCCCCCTTGTTGACTGAGAGCTACTAAAGGCATGCGAAGAGTAGTGCTGGCAGCGTGGATGTTGCATGGAGCCCTTGGATTTCTGTGCAGTGAAATAATTCTTTAAGAGCACCGTCCCACTGTATCAATGGGTTAGGTTGAATTATGCATGCGGTACGAGACCTAGATATGGAGCTTGCGGTTTGTACGCCGGAGCACCTTGTATGTCCGACGCTGTTGGGATAGAAGGGGAAGCCGCAGGTCTGACAAATTCCAGTCGGTGCTGCACCTCAGCAGGCGGTGTAGGCGTCGAGGTGAGGTATGTCATAAAGATGTGCACGACCACGAAAAAAATGGGATCGCCAGTGGGAGAAGACTCGACGCGGCTTGCGTTGTCGTAGACGAAATGGCGTAGCGTCCTAGCTTCACGTCAGTGAGCAAGTAACGTTGCGTTGCTCGGTAAATCATGGCTGGTACAAAGGCTAAGAGCTTTTGTTATAAACCCGTCGCCCAGCAGCTGGGTTATCGCGGCCGAGATGGAGCGAAAGCATAGCTGCTGTACTATATGGTAACAGTCTTGCTGCAACGTGATGCCACCGAGGTGGAATACTGCCTCCTGCTTCGGGATCGAGATGGTCGAGCCTCCCGTCTCGATCTCTGGGAACAGCGGTTCATCGAGAATGCAGTGAAGAGGCGGGTGTTCCATGCTGGCGACGACCAAGGTCATCATTCTGAACAAGGCCCGGTTGCTTAAACCATCTGCGTTTATTCGAGGGTTCAAAAGCAGCCCGCGGCCTCTGAGAAGCTAAACAAGATGCTGTCATGATTGCAGAGACACTTTTCCCGAGCCGACGTAGTTATTGGCGCATGCTGGTCGTTTGAGTGAGTGTGGTGGGGCTGCCATAGTTCTATCTGCTCTTGTGTACTTAAGGGTACAGAATAAGCGAATGAAAAAGAAGTACTCAGCACCTCCACCAAAATGTTACGCGAACGAAGGATTATGCACTGGAGAGTCTTTACAATGTATATTTACAAGAGATATCTGCAGCACTGGCCAGTTCAGCCGAAAGCTCGAGAACAAGGAGCAGTTCGTCTTATTCGTCGGGGCGTCCGCGCGCATAGTCCGCAAGAAACACGTAATGTGCATGTAGCAATATTTTGACTTTTTTATGAGCTAATATATTTCTTAAGCACAGGGATATTATACCCACTTATTCCCGAGAAGTATAACCCATGTGGATGAGTATCGCTTCATAGTTTGACGCTTGGCTACCTATAAATGTTAATATACTTGTTACCATTAAATTACCATTACTATACTGGCTACCTGTAAATGTTGCTATAAATGGTACAACTGATCTCCCGCTAACTGTCGACAGTAAAGCGATTAGCATTCGATCATTGTATGAACAAAACACGTCAACAAGCACTACCTGGGGGCGCAAGCTCGTAGAAAACTAAGAACACTGGGTTGGCTTTAGAGGCTAGATAGATAGATAGATAAAGTGATATATACATAGATAGGCTCAAAACGCCTGAACTAGTTCAATAAAGCAAATCGCTTTAAAAACACCCACAGCCCGACTGATTCAGAGAGTTTTGCGCGTCCATTTATGAGAGAACTATGCGTGTTTTGAGATGTTTAACGGTATACTTTTCGTCTGAAACACACAAATACAATATAAGTCTGCGATCTAGTTAGTGTTTTTTTAACCTTGTCCCGTTTTTTTTTCGCTGACAATAGGTTTATTAGAGCTTTACATGGCACGACGTTATCTGTGCCAAATCACGCTGACGACGAAGGCGACGACCTCGAGTGTGCGAGCGAGATGCTAGAGAAGAAGAAGTCTGAATAGAGCGCTTGTTCTAATTGTGTCGATTAAATACGGCTCTCCTCTTTTGTCTCTCGTGAGCCGTGACACAGGTGGAAGTGCTGGGTTCCGCATCATCGCCGCATGATTGGGAAGATTCCTGTGAGTAGCCCTGTATCCAGCCCTGCATCCAGCCCTGCATCCAGCCCTTCAAGACAACATCCACGCGTCGAGACACCTGTGCACCGCGCAAGCCACCGCCTGCAAGGTCTGTGCCCAGAATTCGGTCTCTTGCAAGGAACTTTTTCAGCGATCTCACCGACTCAGGAAATCGCGCTTGCAAGTCCATCACAGGTGACTGTTCAAAACACTCTAGTCCCCACAGGCTGCCGCGGTGACACGTATGAATACGCCGAAGACTGGCTGGACCAGTATGAACACGTAGCTAAGGTCAATCATTGGCATCCGGACCAGAACTTTTCCAACGTGTAGTTCGCTCTTGAAGGTAGTCCCAAGGACGTGGTTTCAAAACTGCGAGGCACATTTGACAACGTGGGAAGAGTTTTGCCGTCAGCTACTTGATACCTTCGGAAGCAGTGATCACCGAGATAATACACAGAACCTTCTCGAGTTGCGCATTCAGAAGCCCAGAGAAAGTGTTTCCATGTTTACCGAGGACATGTCTCGTTTGTTTCGCCGCGCGGATCCCAACATGCCTGATTCGAAGAAGCTCAGCCATCTAATCCGCGGTGTCAAAGAACAGCTATTCGCTGGTCTCCTGCGCAACCCGCCTACCACAGTGGAAGAATTCATTAAGGAAGCCACAACAATCGAGCGGGCGCTCCTGTAGCGTCGCCGGCAGTACGAACGCTTACTAACGGTGCGCCTGCAGGAGCCGCAGTACCGTTAGTGACAAACGAGACCTTGCTGCGCCAACTGATAAGAGTCATTGTGCGTGAGGAGATTGCGAAGCAAACTGTGACACCGAAGGAGTTTACTGTTGCTTCGGCCGCTGAAGTTGTCCGCTAAGAAATCCGGCAAGCATTTGCATCTCCTGAAATACTCCCTAAACCGTGTCCCGAGCCACGCTTTGAAGCACGCTTATACAGCTACGTAGACGCTGTCCGTCAACCGCTTTCTACTGTGCCAGTACCGCAGTACCACCAGCGGCCACCTATTGCTGCCTGGATAGAGAAGAGCATTTCAGGTGACCCCAGCTTCGTAGTACCGACGTATGGCGCACTGATGATCGCCGACGATTGTGTTTTCACTGTGGACAACCAGCGCACATTTATAGTTTTTGCCCTCATCACCAGGGTGGCTTCCAGGAAATGTAACCAGCCACTCCGCGACAGTTTCCAGAGAGACATACACGCTTCGACGACAGTGTCATTAGGGAAGAAGGCACCGCAGCTAATTTCCGGTCACGCTCGCCATCTCCGTTACGTTATTCTTCGCCGAACCGTCTTAGTTTCGCCGACGTGGTCAGAGGGCACTCTCATATCCCAAGCCGGGGAAACTGATAGCAGTGACCTCCAGGGGGAAGGTTGCAATTCGTCGAACTGCCGAAAATCCCCAATTATTACTGAGAAAGGAGCAGAACAACCCGAAGAAACGGAACGCCGACGAATTTGTAAGTGCCGACCTACTCTTAACGATTGATGTGCGCGACGTGACAGCTTTAGCTGACATTAGCGCAGACTTTTCGATAATGAGTGAGCAGTTGGCAGACCGGCTTAAGAAAGTCAAAATGCAATGGACGAGCCTTTATATTCGAGATGCCGGGGGCCAGATAATCACACCTATACAGGCAAAGGTACTGAACGACTCCAGATAGGACATAGCGTTTGTCGCCACTTGTATGATTTTAAGAGTGCTGCAGATCACTCATCTTTGGAATGAACTTCTTGCGGGAGTATGGAGCCCTGGTTAACATACGGGACCGCGAGATAACCTTATCAACTAGTATAGACACAGGCCACGACGAAGCGCGCCAACGTACTTCGTTACGTGTCGCCGATGACGACGTCTGCATACCACAAATATCATGCAGTCTTGTCTCCGTCAGTTGCGGAGAACAGTGTAAGGAGGACGGTGTAGCCGAACACTTAGCTGCACTTCTGTTCCATCAAGTTGTTGCCCTCGCTCTAGGTATCGTCAGCCTAATCGGTGGTCGTACAGAGGTACTGATGACAAACTTTACCAATGAACGCCTACACATCAGTAAATGCATCGCTGGGGCCTACTTTGACGAAACTGACCACGTCGAACACTGCTTTGCTGTAAAAGAGGAATCAACCACCGTTACCATTCCACATGCACGCGTCGTCGACGTTGACCCAGGCTTAGCGGGGCAACAGAAACAAAGTCTCAGGGAACTGTTTGACCTTTTTATGGTCTGCTTCTCAACAACGTCCCGAGTGCGTCAAACACAAGTGACGAAACACCGCATAATTACGGAGGACACAGCACTACCCATCCGACAGCATCCGTATCGCGTGGCTGAGAAAGAGCGTGAAGCAATACAACAGCAAGTCAAGAAAATGCTAGAAGATGTCATCCGGCCATCAAAAAGCCCTTGGGCATCGCCCGTGGTACTCGTAAAGAAGAAGGAAAGTAGTGTATGGTTTTGTATCGATTATCGCAAGCTCAATTGGGTTACGAAAAAAGATGTGTATCCCCTACCACGCATTGACAATTTCTCTCGACTTAAGGGGTTATGGTAGGGTAAATGGGTAATCTTGGTTTCAGTTTTAAATCTCAACAACTGTCCTACATTTCATTGTGAAATTTTGCGTGTTGAATAAGAATGCTTTTGGCCTTGACTCAGTCAAATTTTTTCACTGCAGCCATTTTATTTATTTGTGCTTGAGAGCCACATTTTTGACGGGTGTAAAATTAAAAGTACCTTTTCTCAGAAACCAAAAATAGTATGACCGTAAAATTCGGCACACTAATTCCACGTGACAGCGGCTTTAATCAGAACTAATAAATTTGGTTCCTGCAATCGTCTCAAAAGAAAAAAATAATGGCCCTCAGTATTCACGTACCGTAACAGAGACTTTCCAATAATTTTTTTTCAGAATTTTAACTCAACAATTTCTTCAAAGTTTTAAGTTCAGACTTTACCAAGGGATGTCAGTATAATCTGAGAAAATTTCAGCGTAATCGGTCGTATAGTTTTCGACATTAGGTACATCAAAGTTCTAAGCATTTCAAAAAATTATTTTGAGAAAAACACAATTTTAGGTTTATTTTTAAATACCGGAGGCGCGGTTTTTGCCGCCATTTTTAAATGGCTTCGAGTGCTCCTGCGCGATAACCACTGCATCGTTTTGCTCTGCACAGTTTGTATTGTTTTTAGTAACGAAATAAAAGAAATGTTGTTTAACTGAAAACAACCTGTAATCAAACCCTCGCGTCCATTATTTTTAAATACCAGGAGGCGCGCTTTTTGGCGCCATTTTTAAATGGCTTCGAGAGCTACTGTGCGCTCGCCAGTGCACAGTTTTGCTCCACATAGTGTGTGTTATTTTTTAGTCATGAAATCATAAATTACTTTTTTGGTGGACTTACCCTACCATACCCCTTAAAAAGTAATCATCATCAGCCTATATTTATGTCCACTGCAGGACGAAGGCCTCTCCCTGCGATCTCCAGTTACCCCTGTCTTGCGCTAGCTGATACTAACTTGTGCCTGCAAATTTCCTAACTTCATCACCCAATCTAGTTTTCTGCCGTCCTCGACTGCGTTTCGTTTCTCTTAGTATCCATACTGTAATTCTAATGGTCCACCGGTTTATTCATCCTACGCAAAACATGGCCTGCCCAGCTCCATTTTTTTTCGCCTAATGTCAACTAGAATATCAGGTATCCCCGTTTGCTCTCTGATCCACACCACTCTCTGCATGTCTCTTAACGTTAGGCTTAACATTTTTCGTTATAAAGCTCTGTGTGCGGTCCGTAATTTGTTCTCGAGATTCTTTGTTAGCCTCCAAGTTTCTGCCCCATGTGTTAGCACCCGTAGAATGCAATGATTGTAAACTTTTCTTTTCAACGACAGTGGTAAGCTCCCAGTCAGGATTTTATAATGCCGGTCGTATGCATTCCAACACAATTTTATTGTTCTGTCAATTTTCTTCTCATGATCAAGGTCCCCTGTGAGTAAATAATCGAGATAAACGTACTCCTTCACAGACTATAGAGGCTGACTGGCAATCCCGAATTCTTGTTCCCTGGCTATTGAACATTATCTTTGTCTTCTGAATAGTAATCTTCAACCCTACTCTTACAGTTGCTCGGTTAAGGTCCTCAATGATTTGCTGTAATTCATCCCCATTGTTTCTGAATAGGACAATGTCATATGGAAAACGAAGGTTGCTGAAATATTCGCTGTTGATCCTCACGCCAGCCTTCGCAGTCTAAGAGCTTGAATACTTCTTCTAAGCATGCAGTGAATAGCATCGGAGAGATTGTGTCTCCTTGCCTGACCCCTTTCTTGATAGGTAACTTTCTACTTTTCTTGTGGAGAATCAAGGTAGCTGTGGAATCCTTGTAGATATTTGCTAAGATATTCACGTATGCCTCCTGTACTCCTTGATTACGCAATGCCTCTATGACTGCTGGTATCCCTACTGAATCAAATGCCTTTTCATAATCTGTGAAAACCATATAGAGAGGTTTATTTATTTATTTATTTATTTATTTATTTATTTATTTATTTATTTATTTATTTATTTATTTATTTATTTATTTATTTATTTATTGTACCTCAAAGGCCCCATAGATGGGGTATTACATGAGGGATGGGCTTAGTTTAACAAAACAGTGATTCGAGAGCAGCCTTGAAGTGATGTGCGTCGGAGTGGTGCGTGACGTCGGCAGACAGACCGTTCCAGTCCCTTGCGGTTTTCACAAAAAATGATCGTAGATGGGAGGTAGTCTGCGCCGGGGGAGGATACACGGCTTTTCTGTGGTTAATGCGGCTGGACTGACTGAACCGTGTGACTGAACCGTGTAAGGTTCAGTCACACGGTTCACCTGACTGAACCGTGTAAGGTCGGGGGGATACTTTTTGGCGGGCCAATACTTCTTGTGGCGTGTATAGTGTGTTGCGTTGTACTATGCCATGGCTGGTCCATGCCGGAGGTTTGTGGCGAGCCTCTGTAACCTATTGCCTGGGGGCACGGTGTTGATCAGCGCTCACACGAATGATGCCGGATGAATTCGAGTACTCCCGGCTTGCATTCAAGGAAGAGTAACATCTATGCTCACAAGGGTTACCGCGTGAGCAGGAACCATACCGATTTGGCTGGGGGCTTTGGTACGCCTCTGTAATCCAACTTCCTGGAAGCCTTGGTATGGAATTGCATTCCTTGAGAGAGTCAATTACTGCGCTGTTAGGGCTGGGGGTTGGTTGCGCGCCCCTGTAATCCAGCTCACTGGAGGCCACAGCGTGGAAGTCGGATCTCAGAAGTCGGTGTCTGGTTGAGTCTGGTACTCATTCATGGTCCAGAGGTGCCTGAACGATGCGGATTGTGGCGTGTCCGTGTAATCTAGCCTGGGTGGAGTCGCGGCCTCTGGATGGGAGCTCTCCCCACCTCCACGGGGTGCGTCACGGGCAACGTGCGGGTGCAGAGGGGACCCGCACGGCTAAGAGGGAGAGCTCACGCTGCGCGTCTGGAGTCGGAGGACCGTGGCGGCAGTGAGGGGGAAAACGTTTGTACCTAAAAACTAATAGGCACCCGGCAAAACCAGCGCGGGCTGTCCACCCCCTCCTGCAATTCCGGTGCAGTGGGATGTGCCATAGGTAAGCAGAACTGGACCTGGCCTGTCAAGAGCAGTGGAGGGCAGGCTGTCTACGGCTGGGCTGCCCGAAACTGCAAGTGGCGGTACTTGTGATGCCGCTGCGCCAAGATTGGGAAGGTTGCATGGTGCCGTGGCTGCGCCCGAATAATTGGGTCAGCCTCACTCATGGGGAATCGGCGTTTTATCTGGGAACGTCCGACCCATGTCTGACCCGGGGGGCGTCCCTGCGGTCTATGCGGCCAACCCATCACCTGGACACAGGCTCTGAAATGGTGAACCCTGCACCGGTGATGACGTTGGCGACTGGAATACGATCAGCGAACCTTTCTGCCCACCTGAGGTGTTGCATAAACTCAGGTGGGCTCTTTTGTTGCTGCCAGGACATCGTCCAGCACAACTATCCTGGGAGAAATCCCAGGGAAAACAGGTCCCAGAAGCCAGGCTATTCCACCTCGTGAATGATTGAACTCCGCAGATTTCTCGATTACCTGATATATGACATGGATATGATCCATCGTAGAATATCCCTTCCTGAAGCCAGCCTGTTCACTTGGTTGGCTGAAGTCAAGTGTTGCCCTGATTCTATTGGAAGTTGTCTTGGTGAATATTTTATACAATACAGAAGGGAAGCTAATGGGCGAATAATTCTTCAATTATTTAACGCCTCCCTTCTAATGGATTAGCATAATGTTGGTGCTCTTCCAGCTCTCTGGTACACTTGAAATCGTTAGACATTGCGTATGAAGAGCCAGATGCTTTTTAAGCATTATATCTTCTTCATCTTTGATTAAATCGACTGTTATTCCATCTTCTCCAGCAGCTTTTACTACGGTAATGTCTTGCAAGACTCATCTAACTTCATCGCTAGGTATAGAAAGGGCCTCAGTACCCACTTAAAAAGTAGATACCTGCAAATAGAGGTCAATGAGGGGGATCGCGAAAAGACTGCTTTTGAGGCTCCTGATGGGCTCCATGAATTCAAAGTTCTCCCTTTCGGTTTTGGACCGTGATGCCCAACTTACAATCGACTCCATCGATGCGTCGTCTACGAGTCTGGCCAAAGAGTCTGGGTTTCAACTCCAGTACGCCGCCAAGGCCTCGCGGAGAAACTTTTACGCCGATACTTCGGACCGTACACTGTTCTACAACGCCTCAGCGACACCAACTTGGAAGTTGTTCCTGAGAGCCCATCCTACATGAGGCGCCGTCAGGACCGCCCCGAGACTGTGCACGTGGTGCGCATGCAATCCTGTTTTTCTGAATGACATGGACATTCTGTGGTTTGCTGGACACCGAGTGCTACCCGCACGAGAAGAAGCCTGAACTGAGTGCTTGTTCTAATTGTCTGGATTAAATACGGCTCTTCGCTCTTGTCTCCAGTGAGCCGCGACAATATTGACACCGGTGGCATCAATAATATTTCGGGACGCAGGCAGCACGCGAACACTTCTTAAAGCACACACTATCTTGCACCGTGGCCTTGTGAAAGCAGAGTGCGCGTTCCAATTCCGCTAACGGGGGCGCGAGAGGACGCTAGCGAGGAGTGATAATGCTAAATAACAGAATAACGCCCTTCTTTTTTATTGGGGTGTGAGTGATAATGACCTTGAAAAACATACTACACAATTTATTATGGCAGTTTATTTGTTGCTGAACATTCAGGCGCAGATGCACGTCTACTCAGAAGCAGAACATTTCGAAGAAGAGATATGTTTCTCATATGCACTAGGGCTCTACGAGAGCCTCTGTGTTGGCTCAAAACATGAAAGCGGTTCATTTGTTTGTACATTTCATTGTTTATCATCAGAAGGTTTATTTTCATTCCAAGTAGTACCCTCTATAATTCCTCCGTATCAGAGCGCGCAATACTGAATGCTCAATCTACTTTCTGTTTCAGAATACAGTACGCGGAATTTGAAGTGAGAAGCAATGCTACTCATACTAGTGTATTTGTCAACGCCGCCGAAGTCGGTAAGCACTAATTTCATACCATTATATTTCCCCAATAACTATGTTTTGTTTTACGGCTCCGCGGTAGCTCAATGTTTAGAGTATCGCGCGCGTAATGCGAGCGATGCTCTGCGCGTTGCACGATGTAATGCGAAGACGTGGGATCGTTCCCCACCCGCGGAAAGTTGTTTTTTCATCCATTTTCATTTTCCATAAATTCATAATTTTTTAATTCAATTAGTAAGCAAAGTAATTTCCCCTTTGTTGTCCTTAGTGTCATTATTTGTTGGCTTCTTATGATATGATTAATAAAAATCGGGTCCCTCGGTTCCCTTTCTTCTCGTTCATTACATAACGAGGGCTTTAATCCGGCAACCTTGATGCCTTGAGGTTGCATATGTGGGTTTATTGACCAGTTGCATTGACCCAAAAAGATCACGTGCTCGTGACGCCTGCAGCAGAAAGGATGTTCCACATCCGCCACGTAGGTTTGTGAGTGGTGGCGCTGGCTGACACTCCCATGGTTAGTTCTAGTTGTAAAAACATAAACACCCCGGAAAGTGGATGGGAAGACGGCTCCGCGGTAACTGAATGGTAAGATCATCGCACGCGTAATGCGAATACGTCGGATCGTTCCCCACCCACGGACAGTTGTTTTTTCATCCATATTGATTTTCCATTAATTTATCATTTGTTTAATTCAATTAATAAGTACAAGTAATTTCCCCTATGTTGTCCTAGGTGTCATTGTTGGCGTCTTATCATATGATATATATATATATATATATGTATATATATATGTGTGTGTGTGTGACGAACCGCACAAGGACGGTTCGGTGCAGTAGTGGTAAAGGAGGCAGAAGAAGTTCCGAATAAACAGAGCTTCGCATGACCGCCATGTCTCCTGCGTTACACTAGTCGACAGGATTTACCGTGCCCTACATCATGACATCCAAGAAAGCCATCAACATCCCGAAGTACTCGGGAGCACCCGAGGACGTCTCCTTTGACAAGTGGATCCGGCTCTTCGAGGTGAAGACTGCGGCCGCTGCATGGACGGAGCGAGACAAGCTGTACAATTTCTCCGATTACCTTGAAGGTGAGGCCTTCCGATGGTACCTTACCGAGGTTTCTGGCACTGACGCATCTTGGGAGACCCTCACTCAATGCATGACGCAACGCTTTACAAGCACCGTCGCGGATCCTTTCCGTCAGATCATTAATTGTCAGCTAAAACCGGGCCAGAGCCTGAAGGACTACTACAATGAAAAAATGTGTCTGGGACGCCTTGCCGACCTAAAGGACGCGCACCTTATATCAGGGCTCATCGATGGCCTTCCCGCCGATTTGGAGATGGCTCTTGCCGGGCTTAACCCGTCTACACCAGCGACGTGGCTTTCAGCTGCGCAACGAGTAGAGTCAATTATGCAGCGAGTTAAATCACAGCGCGTTCTACCAGGTCGAAACACGCAGATCAACGCAACAAGCGGCAGCGCCCATCAGCGTCCACCTAATACGCGGATACGAGCACCCGCGTCCGAATGCAGACACTGCGCAATGCATGGTTTGCCCCAACAGATGCACTGGTACAATGAATGCCCACGACGCGCAAGCATTTCCGCCCTCGCCACTAACCAGGGAAACGAGTAGGGCGACCCAAAGCTCTGTTAATTCAATTTGATGCACTCATTAACGGGTGCCCTGTCAGCGCTACTCTTGATACGGGAGCCATGATTACCTGTATCAGCGAAGGAGTGTTGGCGGCTCTTCACCTACAAATAATGAGATTCACGCATCAATGTTCAACAAGTTACATCATCTACCAAAACTTTGGGTCGCGTCAATCTAAAGATACAGATCGGAAACATCACAAAGGAAATTCAGGCACATGTTCTATAAGGCATGAAGAGCAACCTACTTCTTGGCTTGGACAGTGCCTGCCTCTTTAAGTTGTCTCTGGATCTTGATACCCTGACTCTACGCCAAGGGAGTGACATCGTCCACGCTCGCCCACAAAACCATTCCACGGCTAACATGGACGCTTGTTTGCAGGAAGTTGAAGTTCGTGATTTTGTGCATCTAAATGAAACTCAGAGGATGGCATTGAAGCAGCTTGTCCAAAAGTACGAGGACACTTTTTCCAAATCACAGACTGACATTGGGTTTGACTAGCGAAACGGTTTCACTGCGGTTTCACTAGCGAAACACTATCTAAAAATCACAGACTGACATCACTAGCGAAACGCATCCCATTCCTCTCACCAACAATGTTCCCATCCGAAATGGACAGACAAATCAACGACCTTCTCACGCACGGCGTTATAAGACTGTCTACGTCACCGTAGGCTGCGCCGGCACTTCTGGCCGAGAAAAAAGGAGAGGGACGCATGCGTTTCTGCATAGATTACCGCAAGCTAAACGCAGTGACGGTCCCCGACTATCAACACATCCGTAGCATCGACGACATTCTTCACTCTCTCTGAAAATCGACGTACTTCTCGACGTTAGACATAACGTCAGGTTACTGGCACGTGAGGATGCATCCGAGAGACATCCCGAAAACGGCCTTTGTCACGTCACTACGAATGGCTTGTCATGCCTTTTGGTCTCCGGAACGCTTCAGCTACTTTTGAACGGGCTGTCAAGTCCATCTTGCCTAAACACCATTTGACCCACGTCACGAACTACTTCGATGACATTGTCGTCTATTCTGACACGTACCCAGACCATTTGAAGCATCTAGATGCGGTTCTAAACGCTTTTAGAAGCGAATGCGTTAAACTGAAATTGAAGAAATGTCAGTTCGCACAAACTTCCATTGAGTACCTGGGACACATAGTTTCAAATGGCACAGTCACTCCGAAACAAAGCAACGTGGAGGCAATCCTGCGGTTTCCCACGCCATCACGCCCTAAAGAGTTACAGCGTTTTCTCGACACCTTCAATGCTTACCGTCGGTACATCGCCCACTTCAGTGAAATTGCTCATCCATTGACACGCCTAATAAGCAAAGACACCACCCGGAACTGGACCTCTGACTGTGAACTGGCTTTCACTCAGCTTAAAAAATGTGTAACGGAAGAACCCATCCTTGCCATCTACGATGCCACCAAACCTTGTGTGCTCTACTGCGATGCGTCCAACAAAGGTATCGGCGCCGTCTTGAAGCAGGCTGATGATGAAGGTCAAGAGCATCCAGTTGCATACCATTCTCGCAAGCTGCTCAAGCATGAAATCAATTACGCCATCTCAGAACTTGAATATTTATCAATTATTTATGCCATAGATAAATGGCATTGTTATCTACATAGAAAACCTTTCACTGTGATCACCGATCACGCGGCGTTGCAATGGCTTAAGAACATCAAAAATCCTCGAGGCAGTCTGTTCCGATGGTCCTTAAAGCTCTCCATGTACGACGTAATCATCAAGCACCAAAAGGGCATTAACAACATCGAAGCCGATGCACTGTCTAGAAACCCTATTATTGAGCTCCTATCTGCTGAACAACTGCGAGAGCGCCACCACGACAAACCGCCTTGCAAGCATACCATTGAGAATGGAATGCCCATAGTGACACGCAGAGGTATACGAAAAATATACGTTCCTTTTGCTCTCCGGTCTTCTCTTCTTCGGAAGGCTCATGACGCTTTCGGTCATGTCGGAGTAAAGAAGACATTGCGACTTATCTCTCCACAATATTATTGGCCTGACATCGTCACCGACGTTTCCGAATACGTTCGACCCTGCGATATTTGCCAGCGCTGCAAGAAGACGAAAACCAAACGTTTTGGCTCCTTAGAGTTATTACCACCCGCGGAGCAACCATTTGATCTTCTGGCCTTGGACACTATCAGAGGTTTTGCCAACTACGGGTCCTCCAAAAGATTCATTCACTTGGCCGTTGACCACGCCTCCCGTTATGTGTGGGCTTTTGCACACAGAAATGAGACCTGCGACGCCTACAGTACCTGCCTGAAGAGTATTTTCATTGCGGGAAAGCCTCGAAAGTTCCGAGAAAGCCTCGGAAGTTCCTTTCCGACCGCGGCACAGGATTCACCTCTGGCAAATTCAAGCAATTCCTCAAACATAACAACATTCATCAGCTTTATACAATCTCACAACGTCCACAGTGTAATGGCTTAAATGAGCGCACTAATCAGTCCATCGTCACTCGCCTTCGCTGCAAGATCAACGACGAACCCCGAAAACCATGGATGCGTTTCTTCTCTGACGTTGTCGACGAGTACAACAAAACACCCCACGAAGTCACGGGCTACCCACCCTGCTTTCTTATGTATGACACACCATCCTACCCTCAGCTCCTCTCCAACGTTACCGAGAGCCTGCAGGAAGCTCGCGCAAACGCGGTCCTGAATTCCCTGGCATATCACGAGAAGAACAAGCTCATATATGACAAGAAATTTCTTCCCACAGAGCTTCAAGTGGGGGACTGTTCTATACGAGACACCCTGGCACCCCGACCGCGGTAAATTCAGTCCAATAATGGAAGGACCGTACACGATCATAGGCAAAACCTCTGCTGTAAACTACGAGATCGACCGCAGCGTGGCCCCACTCGGTCGCCAGACTGACATCGTACATGTCGGGAGATTAAGACGATATCATCCGCCCCTACACCTACGACTCTCTCGGGGAGAGGGAGAAGCGTGTGACGAACCCCACAAGAACGGTGCGGTGCAGTAGTGGTAAAGGAGGAAGAAGTTCCGAATAAAGAGAGCTTCGCACGACCGCCATGTCTCCTGCGTTACACACACACACACACACACACACACACACACACACACAGATATATATATATATATATATATATATATATATATATATATATTGTCGGTTGTAGCCTGTGAAATACGTGCAGGTGCGCCGTCACTCTCGGTATCTATGGGTCGCAGCACCTTTACCCATTTCTCAGCGTGATTTTCCGCGAAAGTGCTTGTAAGACGAGCTTAAGTGATCAGGTGAATTTAAGTCCAAGCGTTGGTGGTCATGGAGTTTTTTTTTGCAGTCACAGGGTAATTGTCGTTACGATGTAATTACAGGATAATTGAAAGACTAAATGGACAACTAGGAGTCATCATGAAGAAAGTCAGAGGAACACAGACAGTGAATTAGATGCAAACATCGGAAACAAAATAGACCATAGGGATTTACAAAAATGGGAAGAAATAGAAGATAAAATGTGTACGATGACACGAAATGTACTGCTTTGCTAACTGACGCTAAGGACAGTCGCCTAAGGACATAAACATCCTGTAGCAAATATGCGCAAGAAGATGATGCATTCGCCTACTCCAATGAAAATACAGAAACACTCAGCACGTCATAATGGTGTGCGAAGCGATTCACCCAGTGAGACGCGTCAGTAAAATACACCTTCCACAAGCGGTTGGATTTAAAGTGGACTAAAGGATCAATCAGCCAGCAGTCGAGATAAGCAAGAGATGGTTAGAGTATCGGTGGACAAAAAATCTGGGGAGAGATTACCACGACCGGATCCGCTACAGGCATAGGTAGCGATACAAGGTACAAGAACAAGAAGGTTAAGGAGATGTATACAAAACTGCTAGAATGAAAAGCATGTATAGCATACCTGATTAACTCGAGCAGGCTAGGCGGCTATTTGTCACCGCCCGTTGGGAAAGGGCAGGCGAAAAGAATGATCATCATCATTTTCATTCCTATGCAGCATAATAGGTGTTGAAACCTTGAGACAGACTGCCATGTTCACGGCTTTAGCAAACAAACCTCATATTTTTATTCTCTTGGGATGGAAAATTCCAGGTATATTTACAAGTCATGCTGTCAAATGACGGTGCAGGCACGGTCTTATAAAAGTAATATCAGTAGATTCTGTGTTTTTTTTTGTTATTTTCTTTGAGAATATTTTTAGAACGCCTCTAATTTTTCAGGCAGCGGTGTAACACACATAAATGAAAGAACATTATACATACGAGGAGAATTTTTGGTTCTCCGTGTTACTGATGATTGCTTACTTGTGGAACTTTTCAGTAGTAGTGATGGTAAGTACCATTTAGTGGATGCGCCTTTAGAAGGGCCTATCCTGTTTAATGTGAAAATGGTAGCATTATAAAAGCATTCATTTCTTTTGTGTTAAAACCACTACTCTCTACATTGCCTGTTTAAATTGAAATGTTTTTATAACGAATGAAAGGTTTCGGTCATGTAATTTCATTATTTCCGGCTCCGCGATCTTATGCAGATAGTGTTTGCTTTCTTCTATTGTACAGAGATTTCAATGACCGGCATCCCAAATTTTATAGATTTTGTTCACCACTATGATAGGCGAGGTTTACTTGGAGGCAGGAAGTGGTTGGTAATTATTCAGTACTACATCAGTTATTTTGATTGTAGGTCGCCTTCTTACAGACTAGGCTCATAGAAACAGCGTTTAGTTCAGCATGGGATGCACCTGGAGCTCCCCAGCTAGCTGTCACCTGCCAGTTCCTAGGTGTACTTGAGCTGAAAGGTGGGAAGGTACTCTAGCTTTCCTAATGTAAATAAAGTGTGCAAATAAGAAAATGTTATTGAAGACTGAAGCACTTTGTTTTGATAGATACATTTGCAATCATTCACAGAAATACCCAATTCACATCCTTTAACTAATTCAGTCACGAATACTTGAGCGTGAAAAACCACGCGAAGAGTGTATAATGGGCGAGGAAGAACTAAGCAATTACCTTTCGTCACAGATTATTTTTATTTCAGTTATCCTGAACAACAATATTGCTTTCGTATTCTTCCTGCGATACGTTTATGAAAGCTACCAACTTCTGGTCAACTGGATGAATAGGTTCGTGCAACGACTGAGCAAAACCAATCGTCATGATTTACGGGACCTAAAATAGTGAACGAACCTTAAGACACATGGTACAGTAAATAAATATGCGGATCCCACGCACTGTGGAAATCGATGTATGCGAAGCTTTCTATGATGTATGCTTATATTGACGATAAATATTTTATTGCGATAGCAATTATATGGACACTCAAAAGCAGATTTCTGCCGTCGGCGTCGCCGTTGCCGTCGCCGTCGCCGTCGCCGTGAGGTTCCGTATGACGTCAATGGAGATGAAATCGTCGCCGCGCGCCGAACGCTGTATCTGCGAGTGAAAGGGCGCGAGGGACGCGCGCTTTCACGGGGAGTGAACGCACGGCGGAGAACAAACGCGCTTTCTGCGCTGTGCTCCCTTAAGGGCTGCAGAAGTAGGCGTCTCTTTCCTCCTCTACAATCACCATATATGTAGAGCAAACGTGCCTTCTTCCGACGCACGAAAGGCCGTGGGGGGGGGGAGGGGGAGGGAAGGGAGGCGACGTTTACCTGCGGCACCAAGTGCCTATTTATATCAGAGGCTCCGGCAACAGTCACCAACGCCGCACGCATTTTCAGCGAACGCGGGCAAAACGCCGTCGGCGTCGACAACAGTTCTGCGTGTTGCCGGTGCTGCTGCATGTCCAAGTTTATGCAGCTGATAAAGCTGCTATCATTACTCCGTATAGCTAGCTCTCTTCAAGTTTGCTATCGCAATTGATGCTTCGCCTTTCAGGTGAAACTGCGACAACTTTTTTTCTGCTTGTCGCGTCTGGTCGTGGTGCTCACCACGCTTGTCCTACATGGTAGCCACGCGTCGTTGCCTTTCCTCACGTCTTCCACCCAGCACAAATTCACGGTTTGCACCTTGTTTCGTTGCATAACGAAACGCTCCTGTTCCACGGAACGCTCCTTTCGGCCCTGGGTATCCTCGACGCTGTGTGCACGCTTTGGAGCCATTTTTCTGGCGCTTGTTTACATGCTGCTTCTGCATATGTGGCCTGTACGCTGCTGAGGCGCTAGCTGCAAGCGCTCTCTTCAGGCTATGGACGATTGCAATGTTTAAGCCACGGCCGCTGGATAAAAACAAGGTGCGGCCTGCCACGTCGGGCGCGTTGCAATGGGAGCAAATGGAACAGCCGTAGTTGCATTGTCGGCTGCTTGACTGGGCCGAACGGCGCTAGCCATCGGCGATGGAACGCGTCGGCTTGCACGCTCGACGGCGTTCCAAGCGCGTTCCTGATGCATTTGCTATGCCGATGCGAGAAAACGGCCCCCGACGTGTGGCGCCGCGGCGGATCACACCGTTTTCGATGCACGTGGCCGGCCACACCTTTTTTTACCCAGCGGCCGTGTTTAAGCTATCACAGCCCAGCACGTGTCATCAAGAGCCCAGCACCTGCGTTTTTATGGCATTGGAAATTGAGGACAGCACGCGACATACGCACAGACTGAAATGCTACCGCGGCGGCGCCGGCCGGCATGTTCGGCGGCGAGCGGCATCTGATGGTGTTGCAAGAAACTCAGCGGCACGCGCGGCAACGGAAGAAGAGGCCACCGAAGCTTCACTTTAAAAATGATTAATTAAAGGCGAATTAGTGTCCGCAGATCAAAGTTAGTGTACTTTGCTTATGATACGTATTCGATGCTGATTTCGACGCTCGATTCTAATGCATCCAACTAAATATCATTCATTAAACTCCAACGCTGCCGCCGAATGCAACTTTTCAGCACACGCGCCGGATGGAACTGGTTCCCACTTCAAGGGAATCCATCTGCTGCTCTCACCGCCTGGCCCCTGTTTACGAGCCGAAGCTGGTCTTCCAGGGTGGAACTGGACAGCAAGATCTTCCATCGCTCCCTAAGGGGTTGGATGGCATCGACTTCTTTGCATGTGTAGCGGTATTGCCATGAGACAGAATAATTCCGCAGTATTAGGCCGGCGCCGATGAAAAAGAAATATAGGTTGTTCCTCGCCATCTTGGCTGCTGTTACGCCGGTGGTGGTCACCTTACTTATAAATATTTGTAAATATACGCTTTTTGTGCAACTTAAAGTAACCGCGCGGGTCTGGTACGAGACGCATGAGCACGATCTGACCAGCTGGGACCTAAACAAATAAAAAATAAGCAAGCCCCTGGGTGGTCAGCTAGCCGCTAAAAAAACTTGGCTCTCGCGCGCAGTCATCTACTGAATCCTACCTTTCGTATATTCAGGATAGTCTAGCGCTTTGCCGTAATGTTGACGGTAACATGTCCGAAGCCGATAAGATCGGGCACATACTCAAAGGTATCGCCGATGATGCAGTCAACCTCTTGGTATTTAGGAACTGTGTTACGGTGGAAACTTGTCATTCCTAAACGAAATCTCAACGCTAACATCTGAAGCCCCTTCAAATACTACGTACGCAGCAGGATTCATCAGCTTGTCTACCAGTGAATTCGAGAAAATGGTAGCCGTAGACCATTTTCCTGCGCACGCTGATGAGCTTTGCCGTTTCTTGGCACCGTGCCGGGATATTTTTGACTTCCAGAACCGTCCACCTGGCCAGACAGCGGTTATAATGCATCGTATTGACAGCGGTGACGTAAACCTTAATCACCGACGTCCGTATCGCGTTTCTGAGACTGAACGGACGATTATACACAAAGAAGTCGACAAGATGGCCGAAAAAGACATTATAGAACCTCACAGTAGCCCATGGGCATCTCCAGTAGTTCTCGTCAAGAAAAAAAAGACGGCACCGGACGCTTTTGTGTCGATTGCAGACACCTGAACAAAATCACTAAGAAGGACGTATAACCGTTGCCAGGCATAGATGATGCCCTCGACTGCCTCCACGGAGCGAGTTATTTTTCGTCCATCGACCTGCGGTGTAGCTATTGGCAGGTTGCCGTAGATGCTATAGACCGCGAGAAGACCGCATTCATAACACCTGACGGGCAATACCAATTTAAGTTATGCCCTTCGGTCTACGCACTGCGACAGCCACATTTGAACGTATGATGAATTCGCTCCTTCGAGGCTTCAAATGGCCGATCTGCTTATGTTACCTAGATGACGCTATTGTTTCTTCAACGACGTTTTCAAGCCATATTCAGCGGCTGTCGGCCATTCACCAGGTATTCCGCAGCGCCGGTCTTCAGCTCAACTCAGTCAAGTGACACTTTGGTCGCCGCCAAATAACAATGCTCTCTTGCCTTGTTAACTGTGTGGGGATCCGACCTGACCCAGAAAATGTTCGCGCCATGAAGCATTTCCCTGTACCTTCCTTAACCTAAGACGTTCGCTCCTTCAAGGGCTTGAGTTCTTACTTCCGTCGCTTTGTCAAAAATTTCGCTGACATCACTGTCCTGCTCACCGACCTTCTCAAGAAAGATAGGCCTTTCATATCGAGCCATAGAGAAGCGCATGCATTTTCTGTGCTTATCCACCTTATCACGACTTCTCCTCTGTTGGCGCACCTCGACCCATCTGCTCCTACGGAAAATCGGACGAATGCCAGTGGATACGGAATCGGAGCCGTCCTTGCCCAGCGCCAGCATAATTGTGACTGCATCATAGCCTACGCCAGCCGCCTGCTCTCGGCCCCAGAACGCAATTACTCAGTTACCGAACCTGAATGCCTTGCCTTGTTTGGACCATCTCTAATTCTGCCCGTACCGCTTTGGCTGTCCATTCACAGTAGTGACTGACCACCATGCACTCTGCAGGCTTTCCTCGTTGAAAGATCCCACAGCCGGTCTAAGGCGCTGGGCTTTCCGCTTACAAGAGTAATCGTTTTCCGTCGAGAACAAGTCTGGCCAATTACATAATGAC
>NC_051158.1:57150055-57257952 GCF_013339745.2 Dermacentor silvarum | reverse complement strand
ATAGTGCAGGTGGCCGCCGTCACTCTCGGTATCTATGGGTCGCAGCACCTTTACCCATTTCTCAGCGTGATTTTCCGCGAAAGTGCTTGTAAGACGAGCTTAAGTGATCAGGTGAATTTAAGTCCAAGCGTTGGTGGTCATGGAGTTTTTTTTGCAGTCACAGGGTAATTGTCGTTACGATGTAATTACAGGATAATTGAAAGACTAAATGGACAACTAGGAGTCATCATGAAGAAAGTCAGAGGAACACAGACAGTGAATTAGATGCAAACATCGGAAACAAATAGACCATAGGGATTTACAAAAATGGGAAGAAATAGAAGATAAAATGTGTACGATGACACGAAATGTACTGCTTTGCTAACTGACGCTAAGGACAGTCGCCTAAGGACATAAACATCCTGTAGCAAATATGCGCAAGAAGATGATGCATTCGCCTACTCCAATGAAAATACAGAAACACTCAGCACGTCATAATGGTGTGCGAAGCGATTCACCCAGTGAGACGCGTCAGTAAAATACACCTTCCACAAGCGGTTGGATTTAAAGTGGACTAAAGGATCAATCAGCCAGCAGTCGAGATAAGCAAGAGATGGTTAGAGTATCGGTGGACAAAAAATCTGGGGAGAGATTACCACGACCGGATCCGCTACAGGCATAGGTAGCGACACAAGGTACAAGAACAAGAAGGTTAAGGAGATGTATACAAAACTGCTAGAATGAAAAGCATGTATAGCATACCTGATTAACTCGAGCAGGCTTGGCGGCTATTTGTCACCGCCCGTTGGGAAAGGGCAGGCAAAAGAATGATCATCATCATTTTCATTCCTATGCAGCATAATAGGTGTTGAAACCTTGAGACAGACTGCCATGTTCACGGCTTTAGCAACAAACCTCATATTTTTATTCTCTTGGGATGGAAAATTCCAGGTATATTTACAAGTCATGCTGTCAAATGACGGTGCAGGCACGGTCTTATAAAAGTAATATCAGTAGATTCTGTGTTTTTTTTTGTTATTTTCTTGAGAATATTTTTAGAACGCCTCTAATTTTTCAGGCAGCGGTGTTACACACATAAATGAAAGAACATTATACATACGAGGAGAATTTTTGGTTCTCCGTGTTACTGATGATTGCTTACTTGTGGAACTTTTCAGTAGTAGTGATGGTAAGTACCATTTAGTGGATGCGCCTTTAGAAGGGCCTATCCTGTTTAATGTGAAATGGTAGCATTATAAAAGCATTCATTTCTTTTGTGTTAAAACCACTACTCTCTACATTGCCTGTTTAAATTGAAATGTTTTTATAACGAATGAAAGGTTTCGGTCATGCAATTTCATTATTTCCGGCTCCGCGATCTTATGCAGATAGTGTTTGCTTTCTTCTATTGTACAGAGATTTCAATGACCGGCATCCCAAATTTTATAGATTTTGTTCACCACTATGATAGGCGAGGTTACTTGGAGGCAGGAAGTGGTTGGTAATTATTCAGTACTACATCAGTTATTTTGATTGTAGGTCGCCTTCTTACAGACTAGGCTCATAGAAACAGCGTTTAGTTCAGCATGGGATGCACCTGGAGCTCCCCAGCTAGCTGTCACCTGCCAGTTCCTAGGTGTACTTGAGCTGAAAGGTGGGAAGGTACTCTAGCTTTCCTAATGTAAATAAAGTGTGCAAATAAGAAAATGTTATTGAAGACTGAAGCACTTTGTTTTGATAGATACATTTGCAATCATTCACAGAAATACCCAATTCACATCCTTTAACTAATTCAGTCACGAATACTTGAGCGTGAGAAACCACGCGAAGAGTGTATAATGGGCGAGGAAGAACTAAGCAATTACCTTTCGTCATAGATTATTTTTATTTCAGTTATCCTGAACAACAATATTGCTTTCGTATTCTTCCTGCGATACGTTTATGAAAGCTACCAACTTCTGGTCAACTGGATGAATAGGTTCGTGCAACGACTGAGCAAAACCAATCGTCATGATTTACGGGACCTAAAATAGTGAACGAACCTTAAGACACATGGTACAGTAAATAAATATGCGGATCCCACGCACTGTGGAAATCGATGTATGCGAAGCTTTCTATGATGTATGCTTATATTGACGATAAATATTTTATTGCGATAGCAATTATATGGACACTCAAAAGCAGATTTCTGCCGTCGGCGTCGCCGTTGCCGTCGCCGTCGCCGTGAGGTTCCGTATGACGTCAATGGAGATGAAATCGTCGCCGCGCGCCGAACGCTGTATCTGCGAGTGAAAGGGCGCGAGGGACGCGTGCTTTCACGGGGAGTGAACGCACGGCGGAGAACAAACGCGCTTTCTGCGCTGTGCTCCCTTAAGGGCTGCAGAAGTAGGCGTCTCTTTCCTCCTCTACAATCACCATATATGTAGAGCAAACGTGCCTTCTTCCGACGCACGAAAGGCCGTGGGGGGGGGGGGGGGGAGGGGGAGGGAAGGGAGGCGACGTTTACCTGCGGCACCAAGTGCCTATTTATATCAGAGGCTCCGGCAACAGTCACCAACGCCGCACGCATTTTCAGCGAACGCGGGCAAAACGCCGACGGCGTCGACAACAGTTCTGCGTGTTGCCGGTGCTGCTGCATGTCCAAGTTTATGCAGCTGATAAAGCTGCTATCATTACTCCGTATAGCTAGCTCTCTTCAAGTTTGCTATCGCAATTGATGCTTCGCCTTTCAGGTGAAACTGCGACAACTTTTTTTCTGCTTGTCGCGTCTGGTCGTGGTGCTCACCACGCTTGTCCTACATGGTAGCCACGCGTCGTTGCCTTTCCTCACGTCTTCCACCCAGCACAAATTCACGGTTTGCACCTTGTTTCGTTGCATAACGAAACGCTCCTGTTCCACGGAACGCTCCTTTCGGCCCTGGGTATCCTCGACGCTGTGTGCACGCTATGGAGCCATTTTTCTGGCGCTTGTTTACATGCTGCTTCTGCATATGTGGCCTGTACGCTGCTGAGGCGCTAGCTGCAAGCGCTCTCTTCAAGCTATGGACGATTGCAATGTTTAAGCCACGGCCGCTGGATAAAAACAAGGTGCGGCCTGCCACGTCGGGCGCGTTGCAATGGGAGCAAATGGAACAGCCGTAGTTGCATTGTCGGCTGCTTGACTGGGCCGAACGGCGCTAGCCATCGGCGATGGAACGCGTCGGCTTGCACGCGCGACGGCGTTCCAAGCGCGTTCCTGATGCATTTGCTATGCCGATGCGAGAAAACGGCCCCCGACGTGTGGCGCCGCGGCGGATCACACCGTTTTCGATGCACGTGGCCGGCCACACCTTTTTTTACCCAGCGGCCGTGTTTAAGCTATCACAGGCCAGCACGTGTCATCAAGAGCCCAGCACCTGCGTTTTTATGGCATTGGAAATTGAGGACAGCACGCGCCATACGCACAGACTGAAATGCTACCGCGGCGGCGCCGGCCGGCATGTTCGGCGGCGAGCGGCATCTGATGGTGTTGCAAGAAACTCAGCGGCACGCGCGGCAACGGAAGAAGAGGCCACCGAAGCTTCACTTTAAAAATGATTTATTAAAGGCAAATTAGTGTCCGCAGATCAAAGTTAGTGTACTTTGCTTATGATACGTATTCGATGCTGATTTCGACGCTCGATTCTAATGCATCCAACTAAATATCATTCATTAAACTCCAACGCTGCCGCCGAATGCAACTTTTCAGCACACGCGCCGGATGGAACTGGTTCCCACTTCAAGGGAATCCATCTGCTGCTCTCACCGCCTGGCCCCTGTTTACGAGCCGAAGCTGGTCTTCCAGGGTGGAACTGGACAGCAAGATCTTCCATCGCTCCCTAAGGGGTTGGATGGCATCGACTTCTTTGCATGTGTAGCGGTATTGCCATGAGACAGAATAATTCCGCAGTATTAGGCCGGCGCCGATGAAAAAGAAATAGAGGTTGTTCCTCGCCATCTTGGCTGCTGTTACGCCGGTGGTGGTCACCTTACTTATAAATATTTGTAAATATACGCTTTTTGTGCAACTTAAAGTAACCGCGCGGGTCTGGTACGAGACGCATGAGCACGATCTGACCAGCTGGGACCTAAACAAATAAAAAATAAGCAAGCCCCTGGGTGGTCAGCTAGCCGCTAAAAAAACTTGGCTCTCGCGCGCAGTCATCTACTGAATCCTACCTTTCGTATATTCAGGATAGTCTAGCGCTTTGCCGTAATGTTGACGGTAACATGTCCGAAGCCGATAAGATCGGGCACATACTCAAAGGTATCGCCGATGATGCAGTCAACCTCTTGGTATTTAGGAACTGTGTTACGGTGGAAACTTGTCATTCCTAAACGAAATCTCAACGCTAACATCTGAAGCCCCTTCAAATACTACGTACGCAGCAGGATTCATCAGCTTGTCTACGAGTGAATTCGAGAAAATGGTAGCCGTAGACCTTTTTCCTGCGCACGCTGATGAGCTTTGCCGTTTCTTGGCATCGTGCCGGGATATTTTTGACTTCCAGAACCGTCCACCTGGCCAGACAGCGGTTATAATGCATCGTATTGACAGCGGTGACGTAAACCTTAATCACCGACGTCCGTATCGCGTTTCTGAGACTGAACGGACGATTATACACAAAGAAGTCGACAAGATGGCCGAAAAAGACATTATAGAACCTCACAGTAGCCCATGGGCATCTCCAGTAGTTCTCGTCAAGAAAAAAAAGACGGCACCGGACGCTTTTGTGTCGATTGCAGACATCTGAACAAAATCACTAAGAAGGACGTATAACCGTTGCCAGGCATAGATGATGCCCTCGACTGCCTCCACGGAGCGAGTTATTTTTCGTCCATCGACCTGCGGTGTAGCTATTGGCAGGTTGCCGTAGATGCTATAGAAGACCGCATTCATAACACCTGACGGGCAATACCAATTTAAGTTATGCCCTTCGGTCTACGCACTGCGACAGCCACATTTGAACGTATGATCAATTCGCTCCTTCGAGGCTTCAAATGGCCGATCTGCTTATGTTACCTAGATGACGCTATTGTTTCTTCAACGACGTTTTCAAGCCATATTCAGCGGCTGTCGGCCATTCACCAGGTATTCCGCAGCGCCGGTCTTCAGCTCAACTCAGTCAAGTGACACTTTGGTCGCCGCCAAATAACAATGCTCTCTTGCCTTGTTAACTGTGTGGGGATCCGACCTGACCCAGAAAATGTTCGCGCCATGAAGCATTTCCCTGTACCTTCCTTAACCTAAGACGTTCGCTCCTTCAAGGGCTTGAGTTCTTACTTCCGTCGCTTTGTCAAAAATTTCGCTGACATCACTGTCCTGCTCACCGACCTTCTCAAGAAAGATAGGCCTTTCATATCGAGCCATAGAGAAGCGCATGCATTTTCTGTGCTTATCCACCTTATCACGACTTCTCCTCTGTTGGCGCACCTCGACCCATCTGCTCCTACGGAAAATCGGACATTTTTTCGCCGACAACAACGCACCAGACACCGCGACGACCCCACTTAGAGCCCAATCTACTTGGACTCCTGAACAAGAACAAGCCATAGAACTCGACCTATACCTCAAAACTGTTACTAAAGAAATTATAAGCCAATCCAAGACAGCTAAGCGACCTAAAAACATAACTTCATCACAGAATAGTATCATTTCAAATCTTAGTTGCCGGAACGACATTGTCATTAAGGAAGCAGATAAGGGTGGAAGTATAGTTATTTCGCCGATAGATAAGTACAAGCACGAGGCTTACAGACAGCTAAACAACCCTGAACATTACCGTAAGCTAGACAATGATCCGACGTTACCATACACACTGAAAATTACCAACAGGCTGAAATCACTTTTGGATGATGAATTGATAACACCGTCAGAATTCAAATTTCTTAAACCAAGCAACAAAGCTGCAGGACGCTTCTACCTCCTTCCGAAAATTCATAAAATTCCACCCACTGAACTTCACACCCCTAATATCCCAGGGCGTCCGATAGTATCGAACAACAACACCCCGACAGAAAGCCTCTCCACATTTCTTAACCACTTCCTTGGTGACTTTCCGAAAACACTTGCGTCATTTGTACAAGATACCCCCCATCTACTCAGAATTATAGAGGACATTAATACAAAAGGCACACTACCGCAAAACATAATTCTCGCAACACTAGACGTCACGGCCCTGTACACCAACATTCCAATCCCTGATGGTTTAAACTCGATAAAAGAAACGCTGTCCAAACAGAATGCACAACACTCTATTGAAGTATACTTGTCTCTTCTTGAACTAGTTATGACATATAATTACTTCGAATTTGAGGAAAATTACTATCTACAAATACATGGGACAAGTATGGGCACACCTTTTGCACCAACCTACGCCAACATATTTATGGGTACTCTAGAAACGGATTTCCTATCTCGTTGCACGCACAAGCCCCACACATACCTACGATACATAGACGATATATTCATAATATGGGAACATGGTCAGGAAAGTTTAGATAAATTTGTAACTTTCCTAAATTCTTTTCACACAACAATAAAATTCACATCGGAATCTTCAAATGAACGCATAAACTTTCTGGACACAACAATATATATTGATAATGGGACACTAAAGACAACGCTGTATAGAAAACCTTTTGATAAACAACAGTACCTAGACTATACAAGCCACCATCCCAGACATTGCAAACAAGGTATCTTTAAAGGCCAAGCCACACGACTTTGTCGCATTTGCGTTGAAAACCATGACTACATAGACAGACTCGATCACCTTCCGGAAACCCTATCAAGCAGGAACTACCCGAACACTGCCCTTCAGAAAGCCTACACCGCTGCAACCAAGCTTGATCGAGCCAAGGTCCTCAAACCCCGCCCTAAGATCACAAGGACAACAACGCCTCTTCTTACTACTAAATTCTCAAACGCACTCCCCAACGTGAACAATATCCTCAGGAAATACCACCCAATTCTCACCAGCAACCAGAAACTTAATAAGATCTTTCCCGACCCGCCCAGAGTAGCCTACAGACGGAACAGTAATTTCAAGGACATTCTTGTACACGCCAAACTAAGGACAAAGACGAAGCCAACATCCGGTCCCTGTGGCCGCTCAAGGTGTTCCACATGCAAACATATTCAATCTACTACTACAGTAAAAAGTACAGCGTCAGATTACATTCACAAGGTAACTGCGAATTTCACCTGCACGTCAAGCAACGTAGTCTACTGTCTAGAATGTGCCACTTGTAACAAGCAATACATAGGTGAGACTGGACAAGAAATGCACACGAGACTCAACGGCCATCGCGCAGATACAAAACACAATTTACCTAAAGCAGTAGCCAGCCACTTCAATGAGCACGGCCATATATTTGATGAAGCAAGACTCTATATACTACAAACAAATTTTCGTTCACCTCGCGAGAGAAAATATACAGAATCATACCTCATACACAAGTTTAAATGCCTGCACCCCACGGGGATGAATTTATCGCGTGGCAACTTAGAATCGCTAAAAGCAGTAACATAAACCTTAAATTGTTATACCATTAACAAACGCGCAAAACAAGTTAAACCTCCAGCTAATCTCGATGCTCAACCTCACCTATTCTTCCATTTCCAGTTCTTCACTGCATCTCCCCTACCACTCAATTTATTATCCTCCTCCATGCTTTTACTCATTGATAAACCATACGAACGCTTTTCCAGGTACACCTGTCCCCTCAGTGTTCATGTTTCAAATTATATTTCTTCCGCTGTCACTCACCTGTTCCGGTTTTTTTCCCCTCAACCTCACCTATTCTTCCATTTCCAGTTCTTCCCTGCATCTCCCCTACCACTCAATTGATTATCGTCGTCCATGCTTTTACGCATTGATCAACCATACGAGCGCTTTTCCAGGTACACCTGTCTCCCCCCCAGGTTTAAATTTCTAATTATATTTTTTCTACACTGTCACCCTCCTGCGCCGGCTTTTTTTTCTCAAACGCGCGTTTTCTTTTTTTTTCTTTTTTTGTTTTTTTTTTCTCCACACGAGATCCACACCGAGACAGTCCAAAATCCCAGACGCCAGGATACCTCTTTCGGCGCCTTGACCACACAAGGTCTCGCCAATTCTGTATACCGCCGCGACGACGCCTAGGGCGAACTAGTGAGGCTACCGTCCCTTGACGGACCAAGCTGCTCCCTGTCAACCACAAGATTACCCGATTCCTTGATGCTACGCTACTCAAGTCATGCTTTCAACTCGTATTGTGACCTGGGACCCCAAACGCACGCCGACCACGACTCCTCCGAACGCTCACTCGCCTCTCGCTCCCCCAACCCCTTCTGACGGTGTTTTTTTTTGTTTTTTTATATAATTTTTTTGCCACTTTCTCGCTCTCCCGCTCTTGTCCCCTCGTCTTAGAAACCGCGCCTAGCCAGTCAAGCGCCGGCGCTCATTTTCTTTTCAGTTTCTCCCTTTACAGACAGCCACAGCGGACATCGACGTGACGTCACTCCACTAACCCTTTAAAACTAACCCGCCGAGGATGACGAGGCCGCCTTTGACGAAAATAGGTCCTCCTATCGAAACGTTGGCCAGCCTTTCTGAGGCACCTTATCCCTGTTTATAATCCTTATTCCTCATTTGGAATGTTTTGTTTCACAGAATACAGGTCTTAGCGGTACTCTTCAATTACTATATACATGAAAAAAAAAACACTATACATTTGACGAACAGCACTCATATGGCCAAAGCCTTGGTGGTGGTTTATATGAAACGCTTGAAAACAGTGCAGCTTAGCGAAGGAGAAAACCGCTACAAAAGTTAGTGACAAATTGTTCACACCTGACCATTCACTGGCTCACAACACAACCACCTGAGGTTGAATATTATGGCGCAAGGGCGCCTTTGGCCAGAGAGTCCTATTCCACATATTAGTTTTACTTGCAGAAGGTGGGGTTAAAGACCCACTTTCCAAGCATTTCACCCCAGAGAAGCTGAGCCCCAGGCCAAGGCAAAGCTTGTACCTGTTGCATCATCGATGGGTACCTGGCGGCACAGGGGATAGAACTCCACACCTCCCGCATGCGAGGCGGCTGCTTAAACTACTAGGCCAGAGCTTTGGTAACAGAACCTGCTGAACACTTGGTAATGTTCTGAGTGAACGCATGTTTTGGACAATTCAGTGACAAGTAAATTGAGCACGAGTAATGTACCCTTTCAAATACTTTTACGTGAAAGGGACCTGGATTTTTGATAGATAGATAAATAAATAACTTTCAAATACTTTTACGTGAAAGAGACCTGGATTTTTGAAAGATAGACAGAACTTTAACTTATTGAAGACCGAGGGAGGAGAGCCGACTTTTACCCCGACCACCCTGCGGACCGCTCCCACGTTTGGACAGGCAGGGAGTACCTGCCCGCGGCATCGTGGGACCCTTGGATTGGGACCTGGATAGATAAAAAAAATTGTTGCCCCTTCCACTCCGTGAAGATGGATGCAAAGCTAAGCTTGTCTCTTTGTAAACCTAACCACCCCCTTTGCCATCAACATTATGTTTACTGGAGTGTGCCCATGGGATTAACGAGATGTGCATTGTGTGGATGCTGGTGACATCAATGAAGAAAAGCTGGCAGTGAAACACGTTTATTGAACATCAGAATATTCACCGGTCAATTTTGTGAAAGTGGGCAGAGTAGCCTTGTGATCACTGCGGTACACTGCAAGGGGTTCGGTCATCACGCGTCGCGCACAAATGAAAGCGCGGGAAACAGTCTCAGCAATGAGGTCATGAATGGGAACAGCCTTCGGCCAGCAAGTGAAATGGTTGACCGTGGTGAGTATATAACGGTAGCCTTGAGACACGGGTAGAGGGCCCACAATGTCGAGATGAACATGGTCGAAAGGATGCCCGGGTGGAAGGAAGGCATGGGAAGGCATGTTGGTATGACGGGAGACATTTGTCGTCTGGCAGGGCAGGCACATGCGCGTCCAAGCATGCACATCAGTGTTATTTCCGGGCCAGACATAGCGCTGGGTCAGAAGGCGCTGAGTAGCTCGAATGCCTGGGTGATATATGTCGTGGAGAGAGTGAAAAACAGTGCGACGTAATGAAGCCAGGACAAAGGGGCGGGGAAGGTCTGCTGAGACATCGCACCACAAGGGCTCAGGCAATCATGGATGTAGCCATCGTGCAGTGTAGTTGAGACGTGGCAGCGAGCACAGCCAAGCAGCAGCAGTGAGGGCGCCTGGGGAGCGTGCGTCAGCCATCGTGTAGTGGAGGTGAGACGTGGCAGCGGGCACAGAGGAGCAGCAGCAGTGAGGCGCGTGTGTCATCCATCGTGTAGTCGTGGTGAGAAATGGCAACGGGCACAGCCAAGCAGCAGCAGTGAGGGCGCCTGGGGAGCGTGCGACAGCCATTGTGTAGTGGAGTTGAGACGTGGCAGCGGGCACAGCCAAGCAGCAGCAGTGAGGGTGCCTCGGGAGCGTGTGTCATCCATCGTGTAGTCGAGGTGAGAAGTGGCATTGGGCACAGCCAAGCAGAAGCAGTGAGGGCGCCTAGGGAGCGTGCGTCAGCCATTCTGTAGTGGAGTTGAGACGTAGCATCGGGCACAGCCAAGCAGCAGCAGTGAGGGTGCCTGGGGAGCGTGCGTCAGTCCACTTGTAGTCGAGGGGAGACGTGGCAGGGAGCACAGTCAAGCAGCAGGAGTGAGGGAACCTGGGGAGCGTGCGTCAGCCATCGTGTAGTGGAGTTGAGACGTGGCATCGGGCACAGCAAAGCAGCAGCAGTGAGGGTGCCTGGGGAGCGTGTGTCATCCATTGTGTAGTCGAGGGGAGACGTGGCAGCGAGCACAGCCAAGCAGCAGGAGTGAGGTCGCCTGGGGAGCGTGCGTCAGCCATCGTGTAGTGGAGTGCAGACGTGGCAACCGGCACAGCAAAGCAGCAGCAGTGAGGGCGCCTGGTGAGCGTGTGTCATCGATCGTTTAGTCGAGGGGATACGTGGCAGCGAGCACAGCAAAGCAGCAGCAGTGAGGGCGCCTGGTGAGCGTGTGTCATCCATCGTGTAGTCGAGGAGGGACGTGGCAGCGAGCAGTCAAGCAGCAGCAGTGAGGGCGCCTGGCGAGCGTGCGTCAGCCATCGTGTAGTCGAGGGGAGACGTGGCAGCGAACACAGTCAAGCAGCAGCAGTGAGGGTGCCTGGGGAGCGTGCGTCAGTCCTCTTGTAGTCGAGGTGAGACGTGGCAGCGAGCACAGTCAAGCAGCAGCAGTGAGGGCGCCTGGTGAGCGTGTGTCATCCATCATGTAGTCGAAGTGAGTGGTGGCAACGGGCACAGCCAAGTAGCAGCAGTGAGGGTGCCTGGGGAGCGTGTGTCATCCATCGTGTAGTCGAGGTGAGAAGTGGCCACCGGCACAGCAAAGCAGCAGCAGTGAGGGCGCCTGGTGAGCGTGTGTCATCCATCGTGTAGTCGAGGGGAGACGTGGCAGCGAGCACAGTCAAGCAGCAGGAGTGAGGGCGCCTGGTGAGCGTGCGTCAGCCATCGTGTAGTGCAGTGCTGACGTGGCAACCGGCACAGCAAAGCAGCAGCAGTGAGGGTGCCTGGGGAGCGTGTGTCATCCATCGTGTAGTCGAGGTGAGAAGTGGCAACCGGCACAGCAAAGCAGCAGCAGTGAGGGCGCCTGGCGAGCGTGCGTCAGCCATTGTGTAGTCGAGGGGAGACGTGGCAGCGAGCACAGTCAAGCAGCAGCAGTGAGGGCGCCTGGGGAGCGTGCGTCAGTCCTCTTGCAGTCGAAGTGAGACGTGGCAGCGAGCACAGTCAAGCAGCAGCAGTGAGGGCGCCTGTGGAGCGTGCGTCAGTCCTCTTGTAGTCGAGGTGAGACGTGGCAGCGACCACAGTCAAGCAGCAGGAGTGAGGGCGCCTGGGGAGCGTGCGTCGGTCATCGTGTAGTGGAGTTCAGACGTGGCAACCGGCGCAGCAACGCAGCAGCAGTGAGGGCGCCTGGTGAGCGTGTGTCATCCATCGTGTAGTCGAGGTGAGTAGTGGCAATGGGCACAGCCAAGCAGCAGCAGTGAGGGTGCCTGGGGAGCGTGTGTCATCCATCGTGTAGTCGAGGTGAGAAGTGGCAACCGGCACAGCAAAGCAGCAGCAGTGAGGGCGCCTGGTGAGCGTGTGTCATCCATCGTGTAGTCGAGGGGAGACGGGGCAGCGAGCACAGTCAAGCAGCAGGAGTGAGGGCGCCTGGGGAGCGTGCGTCAGTCATCGTGTAGTCGAGGGGAGACGTGGCAGCGAGCACAGTCAAGCAGCAGCAGTGAGGGCGCCTGTGGAGCGTGCGTCATTCCTCTTGTAGTCGAGGTGAGACGTGGCAGCGACCACAGTCAAGCAGCAGGAGTGAGGGCGCCTGGGGAGCGTGCGTCAGCCATCGTGTAGTGCAGTTCTGACGTGGAAACCGGCACAGCAAAGCAGCAGCAGTGAGGGCGCTTGGTGAGCGTGTGTCATCCATCGGTTAGTCGAGGGGAGACGTGGCAGTGAGCACAGCAAAGCAGCAGCAGTGAGGTCGCCTGGGGAGCGTGCGTCAGTCATCGTGTAGTCGAGGGGAGACGTGGCAGCGAGCACAGTCAAGCAGCAGCAGTGAGGGCGCCTGTGGAGCGTGCGTCATTCCTCTTGTAGTCGAGGTGAGACGTGGCAGCGACCACAGTCAAGCAGCAGGAGTGAGGGCGCCTGGGGAGCGTGCGTCAGCCATCGTGTAGTGGAGTTCAGACGTGGCAACCGGCACAGCAACGCAGCAGCAGTGAGGGCGCCTGGTGAGCGTGTGTCATCCATCGTGTAGTGGAGGTGAGTAGTGGCAACGGGCACAGCCAAGCAGCAGCAGTGAGGGTGCCTGGGGAGCGTGTGTCATTCATCGTGTAGTCGAGGTGAGAAGTGGCAACGGGCACTGCCAAGCAGCAACAGTGAGGGCGCCTGGGGAGCATCCGTCAGCCATCGTGTAGTGGAGTTGAGACGTGGCAGCGGGCACAGCCAAGCAGCAGTAGTGAGGGTGCCTGAAGAGCGTGCGTCAGTCCTCTTATAGTCTAGGTGAGACGTGGCAGCGGGCACAGTCAAGCCCAACACTGCGGTGTTCCTCATAGTCCGCATGTTGCTTCATCAAGCGCCACAATTTAAAATAAAGGCCTAATTGCACTTGGCTTCACCCAGTGCACCATGTGATGCACTGCAATTTGTTCGTTAAGGGCAATAGGCTTGAGGAGGCGTTCAGACGGCTACCCAATCTTGACTTCGCTGCTTTAAGCTGGTACGATTTCATTCGTTACCCTGGAAAAGGCTCAACGCCTGAAAGCTCCGATTCAGACGTGCTGTTATCCCTTCCCAGGTTGAGGATGATTGGATACATCTGGTCACTAAAGCCACGCATCTCCCAGAAGTGTGTTTCGAGGCCCTTCACATGCTGCACAGCCTTGGCCCACTTCTCTGGTGTGGCTTTTTGCACTTCAGCAAGGAGAAGGTTGTATACATCCTTGGTCTTGAATGTGGTGTTCATACTGCAACTCCATCCCTAATCTGTGGCGAAATGAGTTCTATAGCGTTAAACTCAAAGTAATTTGGAGGGAACACAGCCAGCACTTTCAGCAGCAGCATCAACCCTGTACTTGATAAACTCGGTCTTGACGGTGGCCACAGTCTCAAGCAGCTGCACACAGTGTCCCGGCATGGCACGGGATCGCCTTCGAGGCTACCCAGTCGTGAATCTCGGCCTTCCGCCATGACTGCGGAAGGATTTCCTTCACGCGCCTGGAGTGGTACGACGCATTGTCCATGACAATGACGCTTCGCTGGGGCAGCCTATCGACAACCGAGCTGAACCATGTCTCCACATAGTTGCCGTCCATTTCCTCGTGGTAGTCACCTGCTTTCTTTGTCATGAACACATCTAGGCAACCATCAACAAATCCGTCCTCACTACCAACATGAGTCACTATCAGCCGCTGTCCATTTCCCGACGGCTGCTTAAGCCCCGTTGTCAAGCCGCGCAAGTACGCATCGCTTGACGACTTGACTGTCTTGTGAGCCCAGACTTTACTTACTGTGTGGCCAGCAGTGACCCACGTTCCATCAAGATAGAATATCTTGCGCTCTTCTTCCCTGTACTGAGCAATATCTTAAATATACTTGTGCTCGCACCGCAACAATACTTCGCGCTCGATGAGCAAGGAGTTCCTCCCATGTTTCTCGCTCTTGAAGCCGATGTCCAGGAGGAGGCGGCGCATGGTTCACGGCTGAAAGGTCGACATATCTTCTGTGTTAGCGGACGCTATTTCCGCAGCGATCTCTTGCATTGTGGAGATCTCGTTGCGGCGAAAAAAGCCGTGAACGCACTTTCTTAGTGCGGTCAGTGTGAAGCTATCATAAGTAGTGCAGGTGCCTCTTGCCACCTTCACTTCTAGGCCGCTTCCGTGGAGGCGTTCGTAGCTCTCCGTCCATATGGAAATTTTTAGATCTGAGAAGCACTGCCAAGAACATATGTTCTTGGCAGTGCTTCTCAGATCTAAAGATTTCCGTAAGCTTACACTGGTCAGTTCGCTCACCCTCTCGCATATCTGCGTGATCGCTACATCCTGTTGCTCTTGTCATGGCTTCATGTACACATTCAGCAAGATTTGCTGAACGGCACTGTAAAGGCATTGCCACTTGTGTTTCTCTTCAACAACTGACTCGGGGTCGTCGGAGTTGCCTGGCACGCCTGAGGTACACCTGATGACGGCGCAGTGGATGAAGGCGAACTCCATGACGCAGGAACGGCAGATGCGTTATCGTGCTCAGCCAGAAACGCTTCTCCAGGAGAGACGTCCATGTTGGAAACTGCAGTCTGACTGGAGTGTGTCTAAGCTCCAATTCGTTTTGTGCAGACAAATTCTTCGATAACATTGTAACCGATAATAATAATTATTGGATACAAACGTTTATTGTAAAACGTTACAGTATTTGCAACTTTGTACTAAACTGTGACAAATTGTGGCTTTTGCTTTTTGTGAAGATGTGTGCCGCGCGCCGGGTTTTTACGTGGCAAGCGTTTTATTTGACTTCAATAAAAATTTGGGTTTTCACCGTTCTACTATAATGGATGAGTGAAAACGTATAAAATTACGCGCTTATGCTTTTATTTTCGTAGTTTCCGTCTTATTTCGGTAAGAGGAAAAATTTGAAGTACGAACTATTGGCAGCCTCGCGGAGGAACCGTGACTGGCTATTATGAGGGCGTGGGCGGGGCTTCACTGCAGACTAAAGTTGTATCCGACTATACGCTGATTTTATAGGCTGACGGTACGAGGAGATAAAGTATTCTTGGAATGTTTCCAAGTTTGCAGAGTATTAACTTAGTTTTTTAGTGCTGCTGTGGATTAGGTAGTGCCGAGTAAGTGGCTCTAAGTACTGGCTCTCCTTGCACTGATTTGATTGCGGTATTCAAAGTACATGTATTTAAGCCAGTTTTCCGTTCCGTTGTACATGGTAAGGTTGTAGTACGGAATTTTATAAGTGCATTAGGACAAGTGTTTATATTGTTAGAATTAAAAATGAGTCTTACTGCCTTTCTTCGGACGTAATAAATTGTTCTTTAAAACTCAATGCGCTGTATTGGAGCTAGAAACTTGCTTGTGGGCCACAAAGGAGCTTTCAGTGCTCGCTTGAATTCATATTTTGTAAGAAAAGTCACCGCAGGTGATATTTACGCCTAAGAGCTAGGTGCTGTACGCATGAATAAAATTTGTTATTGAGATTATGGGACCGCCCATAATAATAAGTGGCTGGCAACCTAGATGTGTTCAGATGAGGTAGAATTGCTAAAACTATTTATTGTTGCCAATTTCCACACTGGTTTCCTTTTTTTCAGAAGAGAAAGTCTGCGTATTATGGACAACTGCTGAAAATATCGAGAACTCTGAAGGAAAATGTGTTGGTCTACATCAGTCATGTCAACGAGATATGCTAGATCTAACGGAACAGTTTAATAATTGCAAAGATTATGATGCTTCGGAAAAATACGCAGATGACAAAGCCAATGAGGAATTGTTAAATGAGCGTATTGGCGCTTCTAAACCGTAGTACATATTTGTGTTGGGCTGACTTTCTGGTCTAAAGCTGTATATTCGTTTGCGAGCACCAGCCTGAATTGGTCTGCGTTTGCCATTACTAAGTCTAGGTTGGACTGTTCTTGACTACCTTTACTCTTTCTCTCCTAAATTTGAGATAAATGCTGAATCCCACTAGCCTATGGTCACTGCACTTTACCCTACCTCTTGCATCTTGTTCTATGCTGGCATTGGTAGAAATTATGAAACCTATTTTATTTATTGTTTCTCTACTAGGCCTACTAGGTACACTTCCTGTTGCTACGCTTCCTGAAGTAACCATTCATTATTCGGAGCCTATTACTTTCCGCGAATTCTACCAACATATCACCTCTAGTGTTCCTAGAATCGATGCTGTAATTGCCAATTGCTTGCTCACCAGCCTGCTTTTCCCTAACTTTTGCATTGAAGTCGCCCATGACCACAGTATACTGAGTTTTCACTGTTCTTACCTCTAATTCAACATCTCCATAAAACTGTTCTAGTTCTTCATCATCGTGACTGGAGGTTGGGGCGTATAGGCTTGTACTGCCTTCATTCTATATCTCCTATGCAGCTTGATTACGACAACTGCTATCCTCACAATAAAGCTATCGAATTCGTCAATGTTGCCCGCTATGTCCGTAAGGACTAGAAACCCTGCCCCGAATTTTGTCTTACCTCGAAGACCTCTGCAGCAGAGGACGTAACCGTTAGTCAGCATGGTATGATCCTCACCAGTTCTTCTAATCTCACTAAGGACAATTATATCCCAAGCAATACCTGGTAATTCGTCAAACAGTCCGGCCAAGATAGCCTCTATCGAGAGGGTGCGCGTGTTGAACGTTGTAAGGTTCAGTTTCCAGTGGCAGCCTGTCCGGACCCAGATATTCTTAGCACCCTTGGCCGCGTCGCCGGTCTGACCGCTGCCTTGGTCCGGTGATCCAGCAGCCGCTGGGGACTGAGAGCCATGGGTATATTGCAGGAGTCATGAGGGAGGTAGTGGCCGAATGCTGCACCAGGCATGTCAATTCTTTTTCTGGTGAGGGAGTTCCTTTGTTTAAGCTTTGTTGAAGATAGGTAGATAGATAGGGTCAAAACACTTGATGTTGGTAACTAATTAAAATCACTACATTATGCGCCGTAAAATATATTGAGTAGCTGTGGTGCGGAGCCTAGCCTGACCTTAGTATTTCCTCAGCAAATATTATAGATAAAGTATGTGAGAATCTGTCTTATAACCCAAAGAAAGTTTCTGCAAAGAATGATTGATACGTTTTGATAGCGTCATGTTATTTTAAAAGAACTGCGCTTTAATACTCATTATCAGTGGAAAATCGAGGAATTTGATTATATTAAAAGCATCCTAAAAGAAATTACTGGTAAACGGTTATTAAAGTTTGAAGATGTATCAATATGACACTGAAAGCAATTTTATTCCAAGTTTCTTTAAGATAATAAACCACACACACAAAATTTTTGCCTTTGGTGGGTATTTGATACTCTAAAAACCTCCCTCATTGAGCAGGTTCTGTTGTCTAAGGCTGACCTTTACAAACGATAGGGGTCCCCTTGTAGAAACTAGGGGCCCTGGGTAACGGCAAAGTTTGAGGTGATTATTTCAATGTCAGTATCGAATAAAACAAAGAAGTGAAAATAAACTTCCACAGAACCTATCTCACGAATAATATTGAATGGAAATTTGACTACTTCCAAGCAATGTAGCGACACGCCGTAACGCCACCAGCCAAATGCGTCACGTGCGAGGCGTGTGTACAGCCTGGCTTTCCTCTCGCACTTCCCACTGGGGACGGCCTGCCATCTATCACTGCCGCCGGAAATATATTCAATCACTCTTGTCTGAAGAGACACAAAATTGTCTTAATATATTATCGCGATAGCAATGATATGGACACTCCAAGCGCATTCCTGCCGTCCCCGTCACCGTGAGGTTACGTATAAAGTCCAACGGCCACAAACTCGTCGCTGGGCGCCGTTAGGGTGTATGTGCGAGTGAAAGCACGTGAGGGACGCGCGCTTTCACGGAGAGCGAACGCAGGCCGAGAGCAAATACGACGTCTCTAGTCGTGCGAAAGGCCGTGGGGGGACAGGGGACGGAGGGAGGGGAGGCGACGTTTAGCTGTGGCACTAAATGTGTATCTTGCGCCTGGGCGCAAGGGGAACTGGCAACTCAATCTCCTACGCGAAAGGAGGAAAGCGGGAAGGCAGCGCGGGAGGGAGGGTGCTCGGCTTCTACTCTGCCGGGAATCGCGTAATTGTACTTTGCGCGGCTGAGGACTGTCGCGCGCACCGTATCTTGAAAGGGATCTCCACACGGCTCTGACCTTTGTATGCGCTGTATTTTCGCCCCTCAGTTTCCGTTGAAGCAATAGACCACACGAACCTTCGGTCACTGCTCCAACCACGCTTGCTCACGCCCGCATTTTGACAGTGCTTATCTACGGTCATCGAGTGAGATCGATTCATGTTTGCTTCAGCGCGCTGAAACTGTAGCGCCCACCGACGCCGCAGCGCGGAGCGCTTTGTTCGGCGCTCTCAGCCGGTGCCTTGGCGCCGGCTATCAAAGAAAGAAAAAAATAAAGAAGCGCAGCGCGTGCTCGAAGCGCAAGCTCGGCACGCGCAGTGTCGTTCTAAAAGCCAGCCACGCTGGTCGTCGCAGCCCCGTCGCTCGGCTCGCCGCCTTCGCCTTCTGAGTAGGGGACGACGGCACGGCTCGTACAGCCACCGTCACGTCTATCCTACATTGGTGACCCGGGAGAACGCGCGTTCCACCGAGCGACACGCTGCCATGGCTCACTGGCCGGAGCCGCAGTTCGACCCACCACTGCCTTCATTCTGGTCCAGCTACGTCGGCGCATAGTTCGCTCAGTTCGAGGCGGCTCTGGAGCTTAACCACATCTAGATCCAGGAGTTCAAGCACGCGGTACTCCTCGACGTCCTGCCGCTTGCTCTCCAGCTCCACCTCGGCGTTCCATTGCCTGGCCCGCGCCCGTACGACGAACTGCGGCAGCGCGTGCTCGACTTCTTCGGTGCTGTCTACCACCCTCTTCCAGAGGTAGACCGCGCGGTGCGCGAGTCATCTCTGCCGGCGCCCTCACCCCCAGCACCAGAATCGTCTGCTCCTGCGCCCGTTAGCCACCATCAGGCAAGCCTTCCTCCCTCAACTTGCCCCGATACCGTCTCGGCGACCACCCGATGCGCTACCGCACAGTCCCCGGCCTCCGGCTCTCTCCCGGGGTCTCTGTCGTGCGAGTACGCGCATCATGGCGTCGCCGAGGGTATCGTCGCGACCATGACACCGGCCACCTCATCGCCTTTCTCGCCCCCAATGATGGCGGGCGACAGTGGAGACATCACCGACCCAACGCCGGCTACCATGCCGCATGCCATCGGGCCTGTCTGCAATGCCATCGCTCCTGCAACAACGACACCCGAACCGTCCACGCGGTCCGCTGAGCCGGTCTCCGTGGCGGCGTGCGAGCTCGGCACCGCGCCGATTCCACTGCCTCCGACTCTGCCGGCTAACGCCACCGCGGACATGGGTCACGACCTTCTGCGACCCCCACTACATCCCACGTCAGGCATCCTCACCGAACCACCGGACGCTCCTGTGGCCCCTGAACCCACTTTGCCCTGCCGGCCAGTGGCTTCCTCACGATGCGCATCATCACCTGCTGCACTGGATGAATGTCGCCTCCCGACAAGGTATGCCACATCCCCGTGCAATGCACACGTCGTGGCCGGTTCAGCACTCCATCGCTCGGGCGCGCACCTTACACGCCACGCAACGGTGCGGTACGTGATACGGCGCCGACAACGCTCGCGCGGGTACCGCCGGCGCACCATTCGCCTCACAGGCCTCCCCGTTCCTCCTTCAAGACGCATGGGCCGATCACTATATCGTCGGTTGGACGCGCCCCTCCCAACAGCGTCCGTTCAGCGAGTCCCTCGACCCTTGCGGAGCTCCCAGTGCCGCCCGCCTGAATGGTGGCAGTGACCCGATGCCTTCACGTTGACGACTCGGACTGGCCACGGACGATTTTCAATCAGGACTCAACTGGCTCGCCATTTCGACGTTCCGTCTGGGCGTGGGGCCCTGTAGCGCCCACCGACGCCGCAGCGCGGAGCGCTTTGTTCGGCGCTCTCAGCCGGTGCCTTGGCGCCGGCTATCAAAGAAAGAAAAAAATAAAGAAGCGCAGCGCGTGCTCGAAGCGCAAGCTCGGCACGCGCAGTGTCGTTCCAAAAGCCAGCCACGCTGGTCGTCGCAGCCCCGTCGCTCGGCTCGCCGCCTTCGCCTTCTGAGTAGGGGACGACGGCACGGCTCGTACAGCCGCCGTCACGTCTCTCCTACAAAACCATGCTTGTTAATTCAGTTAGTAAGCCAATGTGACCAAGTTTATGCAGCCCATAAAACTACTATCCTTTATCCGTATACTGTACTAGTAAATTTTCTATTGCCATCGATGCTTCGCCTTTCGGGCGAAACTGCGACTTTTTGACGTCTTTAGGATTTCGCTGAGCACTTGGAAAACTAAATTTTTTTATCATCACAGAATTGGGCATACCCATCCACACAAACCCTGTGTCACATACCTGGTGACCCAAGTTGGCGTCACATATGTTCAGAGAAGAGTGGCACATACCAAGTAACACATGCGTAGAGACCCGAGTTGGCTTTTAAGATCCTCACTGAAGAGCGAATCATACCGACGGTCCCCATACCTGTCCATCCTTACCCAACGAGAAAACTTCCCGTCAGTGCGTCGGTCATTCCTGTAAGACGATCGTTTTCAAGATAGAGCCTGTAGCAGCGAGCGACTTTACCTTCGTGCTGCCTGTGGCTTCAACACGAATGAAGCGGCAAGAACGCAGCGCTCATGAATATCTCAGCGCAGCTTGCTCTTTCGCAGATCGCTTTGAAGATATGGACCTGCGCGTCTCTCTTTAACGTGAAGCGGAGAAAACATAGCGTGTGGAGCTACCAGCATTCGTCACTCTCTATCAGCTTCGCAGATCGTTTTCAAGATGCGCTCCGCGCGGCTATGCTATGGTACGTTTGATCAGTACGTGCTGCCACTGGAGTCATTTGAACACGGTTTATAATGGTTCGACACGGATGGACGAGGTTCTAAGAAGAGGTAAACTGCTTATGATGAACGGAACGCCCTCAGCACTCCTGGTACCACCATCTGCAGTAATTTGGTTGGGTTATCAATGCAGCTTCAGGAAGGGATATTCTACCATCAATTATGTCCATGTCATCAAACAGGTAACAGAGAAATCTGCGGAGTACAATCAACTCTCTATATGGCTTTCGTAGATTATGAAAATCATTTGATAGAGTAGAGATACCAGCAGTCATAGATGCATTGCGTAATTAAGGAGTATATGAGGCATACGTGAATATCTTGGCTAATATCTGTAATGATTGCATAGCAACCATGGTTTTCTACAAAAAAAGCAGCAAGTTACCTATCAAGAAAGGGGTCAGGCAAGGAGACACAGTCTCTGCAATGCTATTCACTGCATGCTTGGAAGAAATATTCAAGCTCTTAGACTGGGAAGGCTTAGGAGTGAGGATGAACGGCAAATATCTCAGCAACCTTTGGTTTGCAGTTGACATTGTCCTATTCAGCAACAATGGGGACGAATTGCAGTAAATGATTGAGGACCTTAACCGAGAAAGTCGAAGAGTGCGGTTGAAGATTAATATACAGGAGACAAACATAATATTCAATAGCCTTGCAAGGGAACAAGAATTCAGGATCACCAGTCAGCCTATAGAGTCTCTAAAGGAGAACGTTTATCTAGGTCGATTACTCACAGGAGACCCTGATCATCAGAAAGAAATTTACAGAAGAATAAAACTGGGTCGGAGTGCATACGGAAGGCATTGCCAAGTCCTGCCTGGGACCTTACCGCTGTCATTGAAAAGAAAAGTGTACAATCATTCCATTTTACCGGTGCTAACATATGGGGCAGAAACTTGGAGGTTAACAAAGAATCTCGAGAACAAGTTAAGGACCGCACAAGGAGCGATGGAACGAAAAATGTTACAACGTTATGAGACAGGAATAGAGTGGTGTTGATCAGACAGCAAGCGGGGCTAGCCGATATTGTAGTTGACATTAAGCGGAAGAAATGGAGCTGGGCAGGCCATGTAATGCGTAGGATGGATAAACGGTGGACCATTGGAGTTACAGATTGGATACCGAAGGAAGGGAAGCGCAGTCGAGGAGGCCAGAAAACCAGATGGGGTGATGAAGTTAGGAAATTTGCAGGCGCAAGTTGGAATACGCTAGCGCAAGACATGGGTAATTGGAGGTCGCAGGGAAAGGCCTTAGTCCTGCAGTGGACATAAAATATAGGCTGATGATGATGATGATGATGATTATGATGATGATCAATGCACCTTACTGCGCAGTCCACACCAGTTCGCGTCGCCGCAGCACTGTTGTTTGTCTTGGCTGGATCAAGTGTCATGACTAGAGACCGGATTTTAGGCAAATGCCTTTTTTGTTCCTTGCGCTCCTATCGCCCCACTTTGATATATGAGCATGAATTAGAGGTTAAGAAGGGCTTTTATACTGTTTTTATAGTGCCTATAAATGCCTATTTCGGCGTTTGTGCCTAAATGCCTATAAATGCCTATAAACGCCTATCTTCAATATCGGCGCCTATATGAACACTATTTAGCCTCAAGTTTCGCTTTCGAGTGCAGTTAGAGATCGTTATTTATGTTACCGGGCAACATTGACTGTTCGGAACTCTATAGGGTTCAACCTAGTTTTTTAGTTCAACCAACTCCCGGAAAAACTGCTAGCAGCATTGAAATGGGACGCGCCGGCCAGCATATGCCGCCGCGCTGACATCGCGCGAGCGGTTGGCGAATGCGAAACCACGGACAGCCGCCAGGAGAAAGGAGAGTGAAGAGCAAAAGAAGAAAGAAAAATATGATGTGCCCGCGGCTTTTGTTTTGCTTGTAATTTACTTTTTAAGGTGTTCACCGCCGTCGGGCGTTCCTTCTCAACTTACGAGATCATTCTCAGTGACCAGAGGCACAATTTTGAATCCAAAAATGTGGAGAAGCTGGTAGTTTGCTATTGTTTCCACAATCTTCACAGTGATTCTTAAACTACGTTCCGCGTACTCTCCAAATATATTTCTTCAAAAATGTGCACTTGAAATGGGCGGAAGTGTATTTGGCAGTGTTGGGACATCTGGCCTGTACTATTCGGATAATGTCATTGTATATGAGAAAATTGCGAAGAGATGTACCTAACAGTCCTCATGTAAGAACATGCTAATTTCTTAATAAATCGTAGTCTCTCTTGCATTTGTTATTTGTCTGTTTTTGTTGTGTCTTAATTTAATTGCGTCAGGCAGACATAAAGTATCAGTTTTTTTAATCAGTATTCCCAGCTGCGAAGTATTCTTTCTCATGCCTGTTTCACTATATGCGACGCTCGAGTACAGTGGCCATTCAACATGAATATGAGCAGTGTGCTTATTGAATGAAGCCAATTGATCGTCATTAGTCCAGCAGTTTTATGGGACAATTGCACGGCAATGTTCAACTGTTGGAGCCTTTGTGCCACCATAGACAATAACATTTCTTGTTTTCCTATCGTAGATATAGGCCGCGCACGTCTTCGTTTGAAATTATTTGTATTTATGTAAAAAATTCTTGTGCCTATATTTACGACGTTGGAGGTCTAAAACATTGTTTTGCCTGCCTAGTTTCCTCTGTGCTTCTCTGATTTCAAAAGAGGCCCAACCGATGTCACCCTGCACTGCCTCATTTGTAGTTTTTCGTGGGCTCCCAAGGCCAACCGGCCTATCGAGTTTTGGTTAATTTCAAACACCGACAAGATATCCGATTTTAAGCGTAGAATGGCATTTTCGAACGTTACCGCTACGACCATTACTACTTTCCAGATTCCCCGCACCACCCCACACTTATTAATTGGGCTAGCTTAAAAAGATGCTTATCACATTATGGTGCTGCGTATGCGGAGCTTAATTGAGGATGCATCTCTTCCCCTATACCACTTCCCGCCACAGACACACAGCCATCATTTCAATAAATTATTCTCTGTCTATCAGAATGTTGACGTAGTTAGTATTTTTTTGTTTAATTCTCTAATTCTACTCAGCAACGACCTCTTGTGGCGGGTGTTCTCTGCTGACGGTCTTCTGGGGCTTAATTAGCTCTTAGATGATTCCAGAAAACCTGTGTGTGTGACTATCTTTAAAGTTCTCAAGATTTATTAGCAACGTGCTTTTCAACATGTGTGGGATATGCACCCCGAGCTTTTTATGTATACAATTAGGCGCCTCTGTCCTTTTGAATATCAACGGCCGCTTGTTACGCAGCAAGTCTAGAGGAATCATATGAGAGGTTTTATATGACGATGAATTTATTTATATTAAAAACAGATTAAAAAGCAATGTGAGTGTGCTAGAGCGAGACAAACAAGTTCTTAGATTTACATGTACAATTATGTTCACTTTACTTAATTCTGTGTTGTTTTTCATTCCAGAGTTACAAAGTTTTCAATTTGATAGTTTCGCCTTCGGAAAACATGCAATTTAGTCAATTTTTATTAAACATTAACGACCTAAATGAAACATTTGCAACAGTCGCTACAGTTTAACAGTGGTTGGCGAGAAAAACGATTTGTCTTTTCCCATGTATTTAGATAGGAGGCCCCTAGCTCAAGCTTCTCAAACTAGCGATGACTTAACAGTCACTACTTGCGTTTTTGAACGACGCTCATCTTGCTCGGTCAATTGTCGGCAGCGAACAAGTGTCGATGTGCATTAAAAATGTTATCCTGTTCTCAGGCAACAGTATCGTACTGCGTGATCTGAAGAGACCTTCAATGTGCAACAAGTCTGCCTATCACATTACGATCTAAGGGAAACAGGTCATAAAGTACAATAAATGGATACGAGGCAATGCTAGAAGTCCCGGTAACGAGCGGCCTCATGAGCTGCCGAATGAGGTACGACTCCCGACTGATCTTCTCGCACCGGATACTATACGGCTAGTCCAGGAGTGGTAATGGTGCCGCCTCTAGGAACGTCGCAGAGAACACCACTTGGCTGCGATCATTGGACGGCACCGACTTTGTCCCCAGATGACTATCTCGAGGAGTAGAAGTCATTATAAACGCTTTAAGAGCAGGTCACTCCTTTAGAGACGCCATCACCATGTGTCAACGGAGATTGAAAGGAATCACCACGACCACCCGCAATAGCTTCCGCGAGTTAAATGTTATGCATTTTCAAGAGAGGGGCAACTTGAAATACTGATCACCTGTTGTGAGAAGGGGAAGCACTGAAAACATTACGGGATTTACTGGGCTATGGAGGGGACATTGTTCGGGGATTGGGTCCGAAAAAGAGCTAGTATAGCCCTTATGATATCTTAGAGGGTATGATACTGCGCTATTCAATCCTGGCCACGGCAGCCGCACTATATGGGGGTGGAATGTAAAAAAAAGCACACACGTGTACCTTGTATTGGCTGCACGTTCAGAACCTCAAGTACTCAAGAATATTGCGGAGTCCACCTCTGCAACGTGCCTCGTGATCAGATTGTGATTTTGGCACATAAACCCCCAGAATTGTTTTTATTGGGCTAGCACCAAGACAACAATTATCTCACTGTAGCAATGCGTGTGCGAAGCTTTGTTAGTGAGGAAACTTCTCTTCACCTCAATCACTTCTCCACACAGACCCATCTTTTACATAAATTATTCTCTCTCTGTCAGAATTTCGACATAGTGAGTACAATCTTTTCAGTTTATTAGTTACTCTAATCTTTTTTACTTTAGTTATCTGTGTGTACTCGGCAACAAGCTTGTCTGTCCGCTGTTTGTGGCAGACATTCTTATCGCGCCTAATTGGCCTGATAGATGATTCAAGAGGGCTTGCTGTGTGTGCTTTTCAACATATGTGGGATTTGCACATGTGCCTTTTATATATGCTGTTAAGAACCTTTGACCTCGTGAATATCAATGTCCGTTCTTAAGCAGCAAGCTTCGTAGAATCATCTCTTTGGTTTTATATGACTGCGAATTACCTCAATTTGAAAAAAAAGAAACGTATTAACGCCAAATACGAAAACAAGCCATTCAAGTACGACGCCACGTTGTTCACGTCGTTCTTACGCTGCTTAATTCACCTGGTAAGGTTGCGTGTTTCCGCACCATACGTGAGTTCCTAATCACAAGAAACCTTCTAAATTGTTTCACGAAGCTGGCAGGGCAACATCATATTCTTGGTCACAAGTTCATGGAAGCTTATATGGGTAGTGGGTGCACAATAAATACATTGTTTTGGCATGTGCCGACACGAAAACTGTTTTAAAACTGGCTCGAATGGGGAATCTCATCCCCCCCCCCCCCCCCCCGCACACACAAGCAGCAAATTTTCTGGAATGGACTACGAATATTTTGATTGTAACTTGTATTTTAGCGAAGAACGTGTAATCTTAACATAAGTTAAGCGGCGCAAGACCACCATGCTGTGCATATACCAAGAAATGCTATTGCTGATAACGCAAAGAGCCTGAATACACGAACAACTAAGACGGCGTGAGTTACCTGGTAATTCAGCCTAGATTTGTTTGGCCTTGAAACCACAGGAATGTGCTCAAAATTTACACGAAACTACTCCAATCAATGGTAAAGCCTGTTTTGCCAATCTGGGTACTTTGTTACGAATGGTCATTGTGAAAAGGTGTCAGTATGAAAAACGAAGCATGCAGTCTCCGGTTTCTGAGACGTAACTACTAAAACCAATTTAGGCTTATACCACATTGATGTTGAACATATTCAATTGTCTATCAACGTGCTGACGAATGTCTGGAGCATGTGCCTAGATTGAGTGCTGCTACGCGAGCACTTTCGATTAAAAATGTGCTCGTTACACAGCCAATAAATTGTGACCCAGCGTCTCGGTCACGATCATAGCCTCATATCTAAACAATCTTTTCTACGTGCAGCCAGTTTCTCCAGCGCTTCGGACTCGCTTAGAGAGTATTGGTACTCTAGAACTCACGCAAATTATTCAGTATTATTCGAAACTATACCAGTGATTATCAGCTATTGAAAAATTCAATCCTGATTAGGCTTAATTCGTAATTAAAAGTTTCCGTATAGCAGAAGTAATACGCTCCATGCTGCGTATTAGAAAACGAATTGCACAACAGAGATATTAAGGTCAATATAACCTAACATTTTGGAACCAGTCGCAATGCAAGCAACCGAAAATAAATATCTGTCGTCGTTATTGCCACATAACACTGTTTATGGTAATTTGGGAATATATTTTGGTGCATGACACTCATTAAAACACATCATTTTTGACACTACGCTGCCAGACCAAATATTTCAAAACACAACAGATCCGCCACAAGATAAAATATCGAGCGCGCGTTGAGCACGTATCAACCCTTGAGTGCAGGCAGCCACGAGCCCTCAGAGGCTCCTACACGCACAAGAACACAGGGTTTCGTTGATACCACTGTCGGCAATGATTTCCAGACAAAGTCAAATATATTCACAACAAATACCCCCACACCAGACTGACACAACACCGGCGGTAATGTAATATTGTACGCACGCGCACACAAGCAGGGAAACAAATAGCATGCCGAGAACGGTTCTGCGCAGCCATATATTGCATGTTTCTTTTTTTTTGCTCACGATGTACCAACTTTTGTTCCAAGAGGTCTTGTCCTACTCTTGAGAAAATTGAACAAATAGTTATGGCATACACCCAATGTTTACCATAACCAAACTATAAAACCAGGCAAAAAGGAGGCAGGAATCTTTGTAGCTTTGCCACTGCCAGCTAGCTCAGTGTGGGCTACTTATCGGCAGGCCGCTTGCGCGGCTTTTTCGAATCGCCCTTTATATGTCGTAAGTAATGACGGTTGTAAGCCGTGTTTGCAAATGTTGACAAAAAAAACGAAGCTTACTGGTGCATCTGAATCTAAGCGGTGCGTCGTGCTTACATCACCACGTATGACAGCCGTTCCTGCTTTGTAAATCATGTAATATACATCCGGTAATATGTCACAAGTGTCAGAACGTTACCAAACACGCACTTGAGCCATTGAGCGGCGTCAAACAGATTTTAGAAACGCGAAATTTGCGGCCAACTGCATACGGGAAGTCGAACGCTCTTTTGTACCTAGATCTCATTCTTTTGCGCATTTGTATGCGTGTTGTATGCGTGTAGGTAAAATTATGCATGCTGAAAAAAGGATTGTTATATGAAATGTAACGCATACATGCACTCATAGAGAGTGTGTAGTTGACTCGCCAAAACCACTGGGCCCATACTGACACCAGCCACATAAAGTATTAGCGCTGCAGTGATGCAGGCGCCACCATTTTCGCCTGTTTAACATGAAAGGTAAACCGAGTCTCTCGAAAGATAATATATATATATATATATATATATATATATACGTCGCATAAGATGCCTACGCATTCATCCACAAAAATGTGGTTGCAACTTATTCAGCAAAGCGCTGGCGATCAAGTGCAACCGATAGCCTTCGCGGGATCGGTTACATAGCCATTGTGGCACTTTGCTTGTTGCCGCTTCTGACTCCTTGTGTATGGGCTGTACAAAATATAATGGTTCGTTTAAAAATATAATTCACACCGGCTTGAACGTAACTTCAGCGGCTGCAGAAGGCTCACGTTAGCACATATAAGCTTCAGATAATTCGTTTCAATAATTATGAGCAGCACAAAGTAAAAATACAAGCATATTAAGTGCTTCGGTGATTTCGCTGTCGATGTGATGTGCTTTCTCTAAGTGGCTGATCCGGTCGAACGATGGTTGCCAGTTTTGTCGGCGTCAACCACACACAAACCTGTGCACTGGAAGCACTCGTGGTCGTCGGCTTGAGTCATCGTCGGACTTGCAGGACATTTTCCTTACCTGACATGACGTAGGAATTGTTTGTAACACGCGTGTAAGAATACAAAATCTTTATTTTTTAGTTGCCTAAATCTTCCATCGTATGGCTGTTGGAGCATATGCATAATAATTCCTGAGTTACTTGAATGAGACTTCTGTTGTAAAGGCCGCGATAAAAAGTGTTGAGAGAACATTCATAAGTCGTAATTGTGCTGGAAAGGTGCAGATAGGGCGTTTTGAGGAAACAGTATGTGTGGTGTTGGTGATACAATGGTGCCCAAGTAAAGTCACGAGGAACATTCAAGAGTCGTATTGCACTTGGAAAAGTGACACTAAAACTTTTGGGGTGCTTCTTTTTGTTCTTCTTTATTTTCCCTAAAGACCCCTAACTGCAGGGCTATTACATAAGAGGTGAGGTTTGCATATGTATGCCTATACAAAGGATATAAACATACGCCATGTAGTCATTTGTTTTCCTTTACGGCAGCCAATAAATATCGAAGGCATCTGCAAACGCGCATGGGCAAATGATTCACGCGATGTGATGTGACTGGCTGTTCGAATCTGTAGCTGTTCAAAAAATAGAGGCGGAAAAAGTGACGGAATGACAGCTGGGCGGGTGACTTGTAAAGGGTGTCCTGTGCGGCGGGAACAGCTTGCAGGTTATTTGGGGGTGGTGAAGTTGACTGTGACAAAACATGTGGGCACAAGAATGATATTGGCATTACAAGTGTTCCCATAAAAAGCGTGACGCCACTGCGTTTGTCTGTAGAGCAAGATCCCCACCAAATGTTTATTTAACTGTTTTTTTTTTTGGTACAGCAGTAGTGAAGGCGTTTTCTTCAAAGATGTCGCCTACCATGCCATGGAGGAGACACCGGAACCCACACCCCTCATGACCTACCAAGGAATTACACAACAATACAGGCTCAGTAGAAGAACACTCCCCGCAGGGCACCATAACTCACCAGGAGACCACACTCAGGTGATAAAAGACAAACACGATTCACCATCAATTCAGAATGCGCCTGCTATAAGCCACATATTTCAACGCCCAAGGTAAATTTCGCAATCAGGCAGGCACTCTCAGACACATCGTACGGGATTCTGTCTACGGAAACCTACCACTCTCTTCCCCTGACAGTGGGAGATGCTGCTGTCCAGCTTCCTACTTTAAGATCAACCCCTGCCTGCCGCAAGACCACTTTGTCCTCTGTGGTGTCTCCGGCCGCCACAAGTGCGGCTTTCCATTCCAGGAGTTACAAAGAAGTCCAACTTGCCAACTTGTGCCCTGAATCAAGCTGCGCTACATCTGCTGCATGATTCCTACTCTGATCAAATTCACATTTATACAGGTGGCTCTTCGACTCTGACCAGCTCTACTAGTGCGGTAGTTATTCCGTCGGCATCATTCTGCAAGGAGTTCAAGATAAGCCACGTCACAACATCAACAGGGTCTGAACTTGCCGCCCTCCATAGCGCAGTGCTTTATGTGCGTGAACAATCACCAAATAATTGGGCTATATTCTGTGATTCAAAGGCAGCCCTACAGTCACTTTTATAAGCTCTGCGCCGCAGCCCACAGGAACAATTGGTAGCAGAGATACGATTGCGCTACCATCAAGCGGTGGTCAGAGGCCACGACATTGTATTTAAGTGGCTACCTGGGCACTGCAACATCACTGGCAATGAATGTGCCGACACAGCTGCCCGTGGAGCACATGACGAATGTGAAAGAATCTCAATATGAATGTCAAGAACGGATGCATCGCGGCACCTCAGCAGTCTTGCCCATGCTGTAACTCTAAGAAAATGGAATACACCAGAGTTTACCAACCGGTGCCAGTATGCCATGGACCCACAGATGCAATTACAACTTTTACCCGGTTTTAAACAACAAGAACAAACCTTGCTGTGCCGCCTGCGAATAGGAGTTTTTTTTCACAAACTCCTATTCATTCCTAACTGGAATGGCGGACAGTGCCAACTGCAGCACATGTGGTGTTGAGGAAACCACCAGACATCTCTTATGTGACTTTCCCAGATACGAAGATGAGAGGATTGCCCTTCGGACGGCTTTGGGGCACTTAGACGACTGGCCTTTTACGGAGGAGCAGATCTTGGGCGCGTGGCCTTGTGCATCTGCTATGTGCAGGGTTACAAAGGTGCTGCTGCGTTTTTTGCTGCTGCGTTTTTTGAAGTGCAGAAGCCTGTATGACCGCCTGTGACGAAACTCAGCGATGAACGCTTGACTGTAAATGTGCAAGGTGTCAACTCTGAACTTCTCTTTTCCTTCTTCTCTTTCAATCCCTTCTCCCCCTTCTCCAGTGCAGGGTAGGCTACCGGGCTCAGCCTGGTTAACCGCCCTGCCTTTCCCTTATCACTTTTCTCTCTCTCTCTCTCTCCTGCTGGTCTAGGAGGTCCGTAGACCCAAGACGGCACATGGCTACCTGGAAAAAGGATCCGCCCCATAAACTCAACTGCTCAATAAATGTGTTTGTCTCTCTCTCTCTAAGCCAGGTGCCCGTCACTTGTGTCGTAGTGGGGCCTCTAGCGCATGAAAGGATGGCGCTTCGGATTTAGCTGCAGCAGATGTGACCTTCGTTCCCTGAGAACACACGAATCCCAAATAATCGTATGGTCACGTGAATCAACCCTAAATTAACACTTACTAAAAAAGTTGTCGCAGTTTCACCCGAAAGGCGAAGCATCAATTGCAATAGCAAATTTGCGGAGAGCTATACGGAGTAATGATAGTAGCTTTATCAGCTGTATAAGCTTGGAGATGCAGCAGCACTGGCAACACGCAGAACTAATGTCGACGCCGTCGGCGTTTTGCCCGCGTTCGCACAAAACGCGTGCGGCGTTAGTGACTGTTGCCGGAGCTTCTGGGGGCGGCTCGGAGGTTTTCGATGACATCAGAGCGGGACACTCGTCGAGCAGCGTCGGAAGTCTTTACCACCTTCTCGCCTCACAACGTTTTTATATAAATAGGCACTTGGTGCCGCAGCTAAACGTCGCCTCCCTTCCCTCCCCCTCCCCCCCCCCCCCCCCCTACGGCTTTTCGCGGGTCGGAAGTATGGCGCTGAGCCGTGCTCCCTCAAGGGCTGCAGAAGATAGCATCAACCTTTCCCTTTGGTGATTATAAAGGAGGAAAGAGACGCCTAGTTCTGCAGCCCTTAGGGAGCACGGCGAAGAACACGCGTTTGTTCTCCGCCGTGGGTTTGCTCCCCGTGAAAGCGCGCGTCCCTTGCGCCCTTTCACTCTCGCATACTGCGTTCGGCGCGCGGCGACGATTTCATCTCCATTGACGTCATACGGAACCTCACGGTGACGGCGTCGACGACGGCGACGCCGACTGCAGAAATCTGCTTTGGAGTGTCCATATAATTGCTATCGCAATAATAGATTGTACAGATTGTATATATTCAAATACTTTTAACGTTGCCTACATATCATCATTAGTGGACGTTTACTTTTGCCAAGCTGAAGCAAGGGGCCTCGTATAGTTGACAGAGAGCACCCTCTTAATGTCGTATAACAAAGCCCATGACTACACAGTCCTCACAAAACGTAAATAATGTAGTTTTTTTATTTGCAATATTTAACTACTGCAGATATTCCCATATATCCACAAGGTTTGCTGCAGCGAGGCGATGCTGGTTCGTAGAACATGAGGATACCATCCATGGGCGGACCCTGGAGGCAGCCCTGTATTTCAATAAAATTGAACTGTTTCTAAGACGAGCATGGACAACGGTCGAGCTGTGCCTGGTGGATGGAATGAACTGGCCAGTCGGGAGAGCGAACCCGAGCATGGTTCACAACATGGGCCTCGCCGGCCGTTGTTGAGGGTACGGATCCCGGCCCTATCGAATTCTCCAGGAGTATATAGGTAGCCGCTACCCATCCGTCGATGGCACTCATCACGTTCACCAAGCTTGGCACTGATGACAACATGGACAAGGGGCTCTAAGCTTTGCCCACTGCGGTCTCCGAGGAAATCACCGCGTCGCCTTGGCCGTCGAAACACCCCGGTAATTCTGTACTTTTGAAGTAATTCAGAGGCTCACTTTCCGCGTAGTTATCGGGCGTAATGAACTAAATACTTAGTGCAACTCTGTGACTCTGATCACGTCCCGTATATTTGTAGTTGCATGTTATGACCCTACTTTAGTCTGAGTTCTCATGTGTTGAACTTATAATTCCTTCCTTTTGGAGATAGCCTTGTGGCAATAGAGCGCGTTTGTGACACAATACCTGCCTATCGGAGCTAGCCACATAAAAAAGGTCCTAAAGAAGAGCGACGGGGATTAACGCTCATGTTTACCGCACCATATCATCCACTAGCTAATGGGCTAGCCGGGCAAGCTATTCTTGACACCAAACACTAGATACAAAAAAGTGCACACACTTCCCAGGTCCATGCAATTGCTGACTTGAAGCAGTGGTAGCTCGTCATAACCGGCCCTATGCAACTTTGAGGTGCACACCGCCTCCTTGGCGATACTGGGAACACAATACAAATAGGTTTCTAGGATTTAAAGCAATCATCCACCTGTGACGCCCAGTGCCCTTAGAGGATGAAAAGAAACTTCACCAAAAAACGAATCACATTGATACTATAATATTTATTTATTTATTTATTTATTTATTTATTTCAGTACCGTAAAGGCCCATAGGGAATTACATAGGGGGTATTTTTATACAATCATAATGTACAACAAAGTTGCAAATACAAATGAAAAAAAGCAAAATACAAAAAACAAAACAAAAAACAAATGGAGCGTTTACAAATCAAAGCAGGAAAGTACAAGAGATATCATCTTACAATCAAGAGGTATACGATATGAAATATCGACTTCATGCACATTGACGAGGTTAGGGTTGCTGCGTGTCAATTCTATCAAGATACATCAGCAATTCTGTCTTAAAGGGCGCTATATCAGTAAGGGTAACTATTTGTTCCGGCAGATCGTTCCACTGCTTTACTGACAATACAAATGGAAAGTTCTGATATTTCATCGTCCTTGCGAAAATTGGTTCAACTTTAAGAATATGATCTCTGCGTGAAGAGATATGATGCGCCGGAAGAATATTCGTAGTTGCAAAAGCCATTGCTGTGATACATGGAGTGAAAATATGACAAACGAGATATCCTGCGTCGTGTGTCAAGATTATGGAGACGAAGTCTTAGCTTCAACACCGTTAAACTTTGATAAGATGAATATAAAGATAAAATGAACCTGGCTGCCTTCTTCTGCACAGATTCAAGCTGGCTTGAAAGGTCAACGCTATTTGGATGCTATATTATAGAAGCTTATTCTAATGCTGACCTACTCACCGTTGTGTAGGCATGCAGCTTCGTTTCGGCAGTAGCAGTTGACAAACGGCGCTTTAAGAGACCTAGTTTTTTAATGGCTTTACTTGTTATATGCTCTATAAGAACGTTCCACGTTGGATTAGGCGAGAAGTGCACACCCAGATACTTAAAAGACTTTGTTTTTGCGATTATGCTGTTGTTAATTGAATAGATATTCGCAGCAGTATTAGTGAGCGTATAAAACCTCATCAGCTTTGTTTTGTCTGTGTTGATCTTCATTTTCCACAGTGTGCACCACTCATGGAAGCAGGTTATATCAGCCTGTAGGCGTGTTACGTCAAGCGGGTTAGTTATTTGTCTGTATATCACACAGTCGTCGGCGAAAAGGCGTATGCTAGAAGTTATGTTGTTAGCTATGCTATTTATGTAAATTAAAAAGAGAAGCGGCCCTAATACTGACCCCTGTGGCACGCCCGATATTACCGCAGTACAGCTAGAAATGTGATCTCTAATCTTGACGGGTTGAAAGCGGCTGCGCACGAATTCTACGTTCCAAAACGTGTTATTAGATGATTGGAATGCTGTTTCCTCGCCATACTGTCATATGGGGCGTAATGGGGTTCTCTCAAGCCGCTGCATGCGGCTTTTACCCTTACGTCCGCTCTCATAATGTATTCTGTGGAAAGAGAGAAATAAAGATTATATATATATATATATATATATATATATATATATATATATATTGTCGAGTTGCAGTTTACGAACCTTCTTATTTATTCTTCTGTGGGGCACCCGATCAAAAGCTTTTGATAAATCTACGAATATAGCATGAACGTAGTGCAAAGCATGCAATGAGTCATGAAGATCGCTTACTAGTTCAAATAACTGTTTGACAGGACTTTTTGTATCTAAATCCGTGTTGTTGTTCAAGCAGCAGATTGCTATCTTTTATGTGGGACATTACGTGCGCGTAAATGATACGTTTCAACAGCTTACACAAACCGAGGTCAGCGAGATAGGTCTATAATTGTTAGGACACGTGCTTACGCCTGACTAGAATATCGGAATGACGTGCGCTATCTTCAAGTCGTCGGGAAGACAAGCCGATTCCAAGGACTGCTGGAATATGAGTGCTAATAAAGTGGCTGACGTGTGGCATGTTAGTCTAAGTAGCTTACTGCTGATACCGTCAGGACCCGGACTCCTATTCTGTGGCAGTCTCTCGATGGCGCGTGCCACACCAGCTTCGCTTATTATAATCGATTGGCATTGGTGAATTATTACTGGGTTAGCGTCATCGGGTAACTCGCGTAGTGGAGCCTTTTTTAGAAATACTTGTGCAAAATGTTTGTTAAATAGTTCGCTTGTGGTTTCAGTAGACAGCACGTCACCGTTTTCATCCTTTAGCGTAGGTGTCTTGAATTCGGACCTGGGATTTATGTATTGCCAAAATTTTGCTGGCTTGTTTCTCAATAAACTGGGCAAAGTTTGGTTAAAAAACTCGTCTTTCGCTGCAATAATTTAAGCCTCAGCCTTAATTGAAGCCTCCTTGTAGTTTTCCCAGTCCCGATCTGCGTTTGTTTGCTTGGCCCAGCGGTATACTCTTTTCTTTCTATTTAGACACCTTTTTACTTCTTTCGTGAACCAAGGAGAATTGTCGCTTGTTTTAATTGTTAACTTTGGTATGCAGGAACACTCAATTTCTTTTAGTTTGTCACAAAACAGTAACAAGTTTTTATTAATTGTGAGGGTGAGGTAGGAATCTTCAAACGTCAGGCGAAATTCCTGCAACATACTATAATTTTACCGCAGTCGGCCCTAGAGTAGTTCAAAATTGTTTTTGTAGTAGTCGATATATCAGGACTCGGAGTTGGAAAAACGCAATGCACTACATTATGGTCACTCAGTTCCTCTAGCACGTGGGTTTCCGAATTATCAGGTAGATTTGTCAGCAACAGGTCTAATTTATCACTGCCACGTGTCGGGTTTTTGACAAGTTGATTGAGCTGATACATGCTTAATATATGTAGCAATCTGGAACACTCAGACTGATTTTCAGAAGAAGTGATGGACCGCGTGACCCAGTTAATACCCAGGTAGTTAAAATCGCCGCCTAAAATTATGATGCATTTTGGATATGTTTTAAGTATATCGTCAAGTGACTGCTGTAAATGATCAATAAAATCAGAAGAGCTTCTCGGAGGGCGGTACAATGCGCCCAGGACGTAGGTGATGCCCTTAAGTCGCATCATCACGCATATCAGCTCCAGTGGGGTGTCAACTGAAACCAAAGCTGGCTGATAATCACTTCTAATGGCAACCAATACACCACCTCCTCTACTGTCATTTCTATCTTTACGAAATATCGCAAAATCGTTAGGCAGAGATAGCTCGCTGTTTTCAACATCTGCAGAAAGCCACGTTTCAGTTCCAATGATGACATCCGCAGAACACGTGTTTATAATTGCGTTAACCATATCAGGTTTTGGGAGTATGCTGCGGAAGTTGGCGAGGATAATAGATACCTGTCTACAATTGTTTATTTCTATTTCTACTTTGCGCTGAATTTTCCGTCACTGATCATGACGCTTTCCCTGAGCGACTATCTCCTTTACACTTTGTGAAACCGCATCATATGTGTAGATCTTGCCATGAATATGCAGTTTGTTGTATCGAAGTGTAAAACGTGCTTTGTTCATGCGGTTTATTTTCGCAAAGTCTCTTAGTTTTTTACGTTCTAGTTGAATTTTTTGTGAAAAATCTTTCTCTAGCCACACTTTAGGTAGCACGTCCCTAAGTTTGGATGCATTTCTTAAAATTTGATCCTTGATTTTGTAATTGAGAAATTGAATTATAATAGGGCGCATGAAGTTGTTCCGGTGAGGGCCAATGCGATGAGCACGTTCGATGTCATTAACTTCCAAATTCAAATTAGTGTTTATAAAGCCTCGAACTTTCCTCTCAGTTGACACGTAGTCCTCTCCGTCCGAATCAGGCATGCCCTTTACAAGCCGGTTGTTTGGTCTTGATCTGTTGTTAAGGTCGTCAACCACGCCATTGAATTCCGTGTTCGTCTTTTGACACTGCTGATGTAACCTCGTTCACTGAACCCCTAACCGAAGACACATCGGTTTTTATTTCAGAAACACCATTCATGTTTTGCTCAATGAGGCCAACCTGGGCCCCTATTTTCTCAACGTCCTCTTTGATTTTTTTCAGAATGTCGTATGAATGTATGAATAGAGGTCGAAAGTTGGTGTTAGTGAGAAAAGGATTGTCAAGCTCCGCTTCAATCACAGAGGGTCGACCTAGGTTGTCAAAACAGCAAGCCAGGAAGGAAACCTAAAGTGTGTCTGGCATGTAAGCGCCAATGGCACCACGAAGCCAACGTCTGTAGCAGTGTTTTAGGTCTCATCCCAGGACGGATGAAAACAAGGGCGGGGGAATAAAGTGTGCTAAGAAGACGAGGCAGAATCCGCTCTAAGGAAGCTCAGGAGGGGGAGGGGGGAGGAGGACAATAAAGAACAAGGTTGAAATGGCCACATGACATTATTTTTTTTTCATTATGCGTGGGCTTGTTATTATAAAGTCGATCACGTGGTTTCGCTAGACTTATAAATGTTTATGGTGACGCATGTGTCTAAATATCGGTAGAAATACTTTATGTAAATGTGGTGAACGAATGACTGCCACTTGTTTGAATTAATTTAGTTCGTTCCTCCAGCATTAACAACTTGCAGATAAAGTACACCGGCTCTGAGTAGCTTCCACGAGGTGTGGGATGATGTATGTAAATTTCCTTATTGAATTGCAATGCACCTATCTCGAAGACATTAAAAACACAGGCACCACTACACTGACATCAAACTTATAGCAAATTTCTGAGTGTGTGGTCACTGAGTGAATTTGTTGCGATATTTCTTTAGGAAACAACACGTCCTCTATCGGGACCAAAGTTGGTAAGCTTTAATTACGTACTTCAGAAGGACTGAGTGTTGAGCTAGTTTGTGTTGCGCAGTAGAGCACTGCACGGGCTCGGGCTTACCCAAAATCCCGGGCCCTGACCGGCCCGTGGGCCGGGTAGGGCCGGGTAGGGCAGTTTTTTCACGGGCTCCTTCCGGGCTGGGGCACGGCATGGGGTTTTTCACCCCGAGCCCGGGCCGTGTATTTCGACGCGGACCCGGGCCGGGCTCGGACATTCTGGTGGTGCATGTAACGTCCAGCGAGTTATGCTCACGCGTCTCGACTCTGAAAAACATGTTGCCATGGCGCAGCTGGAAGCTAGCAGTGTTACTCCTGCGTACTTCCCTTTTCTTCTTCCATCATATTGTTACGGCCTCGGGAGATGGTTAAGGGAGCGTTTAATGATTGAGGGACAAAGATGTAGCTCCTTGGGCTATTCTGGCTGGTATCAATCGTAGGAGCAACGTCGTCTGCCTCTTTCTCTTCCTTCGCTTCCCTCACTTTTCACTGGCAGTGACACGGTGTAACATTATTTTGCGTTGTTTCAACACAATGTAAAAGTCCAGAAAGACTGAAGTCGCCTTAAACCAAAGGATGCCATTGTAGTCCTTACCTAAATCAATGTAATTAATGCTTTCAGGGCGGTGTAAGCGCGTTCGCCACTTGCTGATTCTTCCAAGGCGAATTGGTGAAACGATGACTGGTAAGGTAAGATAATTCGTCGCGCGGCTGAAATATGGCATTGCGTCCATCCATGATTGCACGCATGTTCTTAACCAGCCGCCTAGCAGCAGCTCATGGAGGAACCGGAAGCTGCCTTTCTCCATTTACTCCATCCATGCGCTGCGCTCACGACCTGTCGTGGCTGCGCTTCGGCTAGAGTGTACTACAATACGGTTGAGTGGGACGAGCGGCTGGGGCGTCGCATGCTTTGCAGTGAGGCGCCCGAGGTGGAAAAATACTGTGGCGGCGTGGCGATAGAAGTGGATTGGGTGGTATCAAAGTCGCGCCGTTGGAAACTGCTGGCGATACTGCTCGGCAGGGTCATTCGTACAACTTCGCGTGCTGGTATTAGCGTTCAGACCGCTCAAATTGTGTTCATAATTGCATATTACATGTATTTATGCCTTAAGAATAAATTCCTTTCATTCTCTTCTTTATTTTATTTTTTAATGCCACTCGGTGGTCTTTTTCGGTGTCGGGCCGGGTTCGGGCCCGTTTCGAGCCGGTCTAGGGCCGGGCTCGGGCCTAAGGTAAAGGGGTGGCGGGCCGGGCCGGGCGGGTAACGTAGATTATTTCCGGGCCCGGGCCAGGCCCGGGTCTCGCCATAAAACTTTTGGTCGGGCTCGGGCGGGCCGCCCGATGTAAAATCGGGCCCGGGCCGGGCGCGGGCTGAAAAAGTCGGCCCGTGCAGTTCTCTATTGCACAGCAACTATGGCACATCAGCGAAGAATACTAATCGACATAAAGAACTAAACGGACAACGAGGAGCTCTTAGGATACAGAAGGCAAGGAAGGCGTGGACAAGGAAGTTGCCGTCCTGCTCCATTTTGCTCTTTGTGCGCGTTATGAATTTGCGCTAATCTACCATAGTTTAATCATATAGCTCTGTGCTCAGCAGTTTATACCATTTTTCACTGTGGTTAAGCAATGCTCAGGAAACAAAACAAGCAGGTTCGATGCACGTAAATGTAACAGATTGAAAAGAAAAAAAAACTACTGACGGAAATAAAAATCATTTTGACAACGTGTATCTAAATGTATTATGCTAGTCTGCACACTGAAATTTACAGGAAGCATGAAGTTCTATTTGGAGAAAAATGGGAAAAGTAAAAAATATGCAGCACTATATACGAATTGCTAAGCACATGTCAGACAGAGGTGAGCTTATAGTTGTAATTAGGCTAGACCTTGTAATTTAAATTGTATTTCCCATCGAGAAATGATACAAATATGGTCACTTGGATTCTACTCAAAGATGACTTTTGCTGCCTGTCAAAGCAGGGGCAAAAATGGTTATCAACAACAATGCACAATTGGGTGGAAGCAAATAATCATCTCGGATACAGAGGGAACTTTCGCTCATTGATGGTTCTGATTACAAAGGACCACGAAATGAAAGAATGCAGGTTGGTCCGCACGTAATTTAAACTGGCGACATAATGATTGCACAGATGGACCGAATACCCAAGACTTGCGCTGCACCCTTCATTATATTGTCCGAACTGAAAAATCAGCTACAATAACTTTTCATCTTAAAGCGCTGAGCATGCCAATCACAAATATAGACATATTCTAAACTTATACAATGATAGCTTTCTGTCTATTCTTGCTTTCTTTTTTCTTTGCCAGGCATTTTGTTCGCATGTTCCTTCGATTTATTTCCTGCCCATTCTTCAGTTTAAGCTATGTTTTTTTTTTCCTGGGCTTTCACCAAATGATCTGTTTGCTGCCTTTCCATAATTTACAGAACAAAAAATTACAGATTTTTTTCCCACTAGGAGAGTAATACACTCCCTTGATGACTGCAGCTTTCATGCAGAACGAGTCAAATGCTGGCACACGGTTCTAAGAGATCGCACATGCGGCACGCTGCATAGGACATATGAGGTGGAACCACTGGCAAGGCATCAGGCCTCAATACACTCAACAATACGCGACATATCAAAGTATCCACTCTTCGTTTATATATAGCCATGTTCTCAGCGGCATGACTCGACCTGATTGTAGCTGTATCTTGTGCAGAAAGTAAGACCAATGGTCTCCCACATACAACATTTATCTGCCTACAGTTGCGTGGCTAGTAAAGCTGAACACAAATTGTAATTGATTGTAAAAAGAGAAGAGCAAAGCATTTCACTCAAGGAAAATCTGTCGTCAGCCATACAAAGAAAAAAAAAATCAATATTTATAAAAAAGTATTCTGCGTTTGTTGCATTGAAAAAAGGTTCCGTAGTTAAAATAGAACTTTTCCGGGGTTTCTTTGTTTTTTCACAAATGGTTTTTACAGGAAATATATCGTTGTTGTCAATATGTCGTTTTTGTGAGCAATTTTTGAATGCTGCAAAATTGTGCCTATCTCGAAGCCAGTTGGAACTAAAGTAGTTTTATGATCGTAACTTTTTAACCGAGTTTTTTTTTTCAGTGCCATTTTGCATTGATACCGATAACTTCTTGTGAACAATGTATGTGATATTACTACAGTGGGATTTTCACATCTTGGTATTGGAGCATTGGTTTCAAAGTCGAGGCATACATTGTCATGTCTTAATGTCGCCTTAGTGAACCATGAGCTTGTAGTTCATACCTAACAGTTTTTCGGCACTCATATAATGCAAAAATGCGTTTGCTATCACCTTTCTCACTCCCACTCATTTCTTTAATTTCTACTCCTAACCCCGTTCCCCTCGCCTAGGGTAGCAACCCAGAAGTGCGCCCGGTTGACCGCCCTCCCTTTTCTTCCTCCTTTTCCTCTTCCTCCACTGCATTACAACTTACGATAGTGGACATAATCCTGCTCTTCTTTAACGGTCATATGAAGTTAGGACGAATAATTTCGCAGGCGAATTATTTACACTGCCATAGCCTTCTCGTATTTGAAAATATATGGGCAGTCGACATATAGATACCGGACACTATCGAGGTTTCTTGAGATGTGGCACCACATCTTAAAGCAGACATCGAAAAGCGCAAATATCAAACTTTATTATCAACCCGGTAAGCGAGCCGATGCGGTAAAATGGCTACGATGCCAAAGTCAGAACAGCCATGTTGCATTTATGATGTCAGCTGCCACCGCAGGTTTTTGTCAGCAAACCGATTTCGCTAAAAACCGAGGCATTCAATTTTTTTCTGGAGCTACGCATGCAATAATTGCGTCTATTATATCACCAATTCTTCACAGACAAAAATAGATGTGGGAATTTGTTTACACTAAAACTATTTCTTTCGCACTTCAAATAAGCGAACGTTTCATGGTTTGTATTGCTTCGATAGTTAGGATCAGCTCCCTTTGAGGTTGGTAGCAGCGAGAAGAAAAAAAAGTTGTCGCAGTTTCACCTGAAAGGCGAAGCATCAATTGCGATAGCAAATTTGTAGAGAGCTATATGGAGTAATGATATTAGCTTTATCAGCTGTATAAACTTGGACATGCAGCAGCACCGGCAACACGCAGAACTGTTGTCGACGCCATCGGCGTTTTGCCCGCGTTCGATCAAAATGCGTGCGGCGTTGGTGACTGTTGCCGGAGCCTCTGATATAAATAGGCACTTGGTGTCGCAGCTAAACGTCGCCTCCCTTCCCTCCCCCTCCCTCCCCCTCCCCCACGGCCTCTCGCGCGTCGGAAGAAGGCGCGTTTGCTCTACATATATGGTGATTGTAAAGGAGGAAAGAGACGCCTACTTCTGCAGCCCTTAAGCGAGCACGGCGCAGAACGCGCGTTTGTTCTCCGCCGTGCGTTCACTCCCCGTGAAAGCGCGCGCCCCTCGCGAACTTTCACTCGCACACACAGCGTTCGGCGGTTGGCGCTGAGCCGTGCTCCCTCAAGGGCTGCAGAAGATAGCGCCAACCTTTCCCTTTCCCTCAAGAACCACTTATCATCATCGACGACGATTTCATCTCCATTGACGTCATACGGAACCTCACGGCGACGGCGACGACGACGGCGACGCCGACGGCAGAAATCTGCTTTTGAGTGTCCATATAATTGCTATCGCAATAATAAAACCACACATTGTTTTGCGGTAAGGTGCCATACTGCGTCATTTTGCTGAATCCATTGATATTGTTTTTACTGGCCTTGCAGAACTTAATTTGAGGCATAAAAAGGATGGCAATGGAAGCACCTCTGATGATTATGCTGATTGCTTCCATGATATCACCTCTCATCGGATGTAAGTTTTATTCTTACGAAATATCATTATTCTATCCAACTTAGAAGTCATTACTGTATACCTTCATAAATTTAATATTCGAATTGTCGCTTCACGAACACTGCGTTGACCATTGACTACAACATACTACTAAAGCAGGTGTAAAAGCAGATTATCTTACCAGGGAGCTGTTGCGCGCTAATTCGTTTAACACACACTAAAAAAAAAAAGAAATGACAGAAATAGAGCCCATGTTTAAAGCATACTTGAATTTAGTACACTGCGTATCATCACAATTATCGCTGGCAAAGGTCGATATGGAACCTCTAAATAAAATAAAAAAACGTTCTGCACGACAAACATAAGATAACAAGCTGGTTAAACGTCAAATAAAGCATTTTTTTTCATTTTCATGCATAGGTACCTCGCTAAACTTTCGGAGGGTAAATGCGCTCTATTGCGACTTCAAAATTCTGCCTAGTTAGGGCCTCACATGAAGAAGTAATGATGATGAAACCAGGCAGGAGTTTTGTGGCGTGTAAAAACTTATGAACTGAAACTGCCTGATGCATTATACAGGGTTATCAGTTTTCAGTTTTCCGCAATTCTTAAACATCGCCTGTTGCAGATAACATAACTCTAGTGCTTGAGCTGGATTATTCAGAGAGATAGACATTACTTGCACGAGAAATCGATACACATATTCAACTAATCAAAAATTTACAACTCAGCTTCCTAATTAATTACTTTAGGGCACATATTGCAATTTAGGAATTCTGATCGGTGCGTTGGCCAAGGCGTGTATACTCAGAATTAATTTCAACAATGGCACCTGTTTGGAGAAATGGTCCATCAAACTCGCCGTAGAAATTCTTTGTTCTTCCAGTTACTTTTTTTCAAAAATACAATCTGTCATGTATTGCAGTACAAAATGAAGTGGAAGGCCAATTTATTTGGCACAAGACTTCGGGAAACAATATCTCAGAACTGGTGGCACCTTGGAAATTAATTTCAAGCTTATTCGTATTGCACGTTCACTGGCTACAACTTACAAATTACAATATGTGCCTTAAATAATTTATTACGAAGATAAAAATTTTTGTGTATGAGCTGAATATGTGTTTCGATTTTTGTCCTAGTAATAATCCACCTCTTCGAATAATCCTGCTCAAGGACATGAAACATTCTGTGTGACATTTAAATATACCGTGAAACCGTAAAAAATGCGCTACAACATATCTCACTGTGATTGTCGACAGAAATGCGTTGGCACTGAATCGATATATCTACTCCAGGCATGGCCACCATCGAAATTAGTTATGTATGAGGCGTGTTCTGCAGTGGGAGTCTTTTTTCGCGCTTTCCTAACAAGTCTCGCAACATTCTAGCGCCGCCAGCGAGAAGCCTGCGCGTCACTTCGGAAATGTACGGCGGGGCGGTGCATGCTAACGTTGAAAAGCACGTCATGCTACAACCAGGCTCCTCTCTCGCAGTGAGACTTCTACTGGGGCTAGGTGGTATGGCATCCTTCTGTTGACTGTACTATACTATTTCACAAAAGACGAAAAATCCTGTGTTTCAGTCCCTTTTTTTTTCGTCCTTTGTAAAACAGTATGGTGCAGTCAACAGAAGGACACTCTTCGCGCTTCTTTCTAGGCACGCTGCTCCATATTGTGGCGTTACCGAGTTGTTCGCGCTAGAGTTACCTTATATGCTCCCTACGGGAGCAGAGTGGCGCATAGGTGCACCATCTTGCCCGCCGATGCATCCGTGTCAAGCTGAAAAGCCACTCCTCTGGAATGCAGGATGCGGCGTGGCTCAGCTGCCGACTGTGCTTGCTCCTCCTTTCCGCGAAGGCAAAGGGGGCGCGGCGTGCGGCAGCGCACAGAGGCTCGCGACGACGATGGCGCGGTGGGCGGCAGTGCAGGCCACACAAACTCTATCGTGCAGGCGCAGCCGTGAAGTTAGCTTTGCCTCAAACGATTTTTTTTTTCATGTGACCATATTTGGCGAATAGGGGCGCGATCGGTGCGTTCAATCAAATGCGCCACTCTGCTCCGGAAGGGGAGCATATACAGTAGCTCTAGTTCGAGCGTGGCCTCCGAGGCGACAAGAGTGGCGTGCCGGTGCCTGCGAAAGCTGATAATTGTTCCCTCGCTTGTCGCCCACTCAGCGCTCATACATACTGACAAAAGTGTTTTAAACGTTCACTGAAGAGCGGCTAATACATAATGCATTCATGGTGCAGCTCGCTCAAGCAATGGAGTGAAAGGCGTTCCTTTAAAACCGGCACATACCAAGTGAATTTGTGGCGTAGCCAACAAATGCCCCGCGTTGCTGCCCCTGAGAAGCACTTGTGACGTGAGTTCGATTCCGCTTGGAATCGAAGGGATTTAAGAGATATTTTTCGTCATTGTACGGTGTCACACATTTAGTGGCACGTACCTAATTACCGAAGTTGGCGTCAAATACGTTCATTGAAGAGCTGCACACACTCACTCGCCTATACCGAATGACACAAGTTGGAATCTAATCGGTTTATTAGTGGCCCGAGCATCGAGTGACACTCTTGTTTCTTGCGAAGCACTTCCGGTTCACCTCCTGAGAAAACCAGCGACGAAATTCAATTTAAATGAGAAAAAAATAGAAAAGCAATAGTACTGTTCAAAATTCATGATATGATATTAGAGCATAAGTTTCGTTGCAAGTTGAGTTACTGAAGTGCCTGGTATTATTAGAATTGATTAGAAATCAGTGACTACCCGGGAGGAAATTGAAGTTACGTCGGGAATAAATAGAAAAAAAAATAGTAAAGTACAACATTTGTGGGTTTTATTATACGTTATCAGATCATTAGTTTCGTCACAAGTGGAGTTACTGCAGTGTGTGAGATAACTATAAATAATCAGAAATCACTCATTACCGGGGACAAAATTCAATATTAGTCAGAAAAAAATTTTGAAAAATACTACAGTACACAATTCGTGGGTTTTTTATAGCCATGATATAAGAGGATCAATTTAGTTACAAGTTGAGTTACTGAAGTGTCTGCAATAACTAGAATTGATTAGAAATTACTGATTACGGGGGAGGAACCTCAAACTAAATCAGCAAAAACTGAAAAAAATTGTTCAGTACAAATTTAAGGCGTTTCCTTAAACAGAGGATATTGGGCATAAGTTTAGTTAATAATTCAATTACGGAAGTGTCGCGAATAATAATTATTAATTAGAAATCAATGATTACCGGCGACGAAATCCAAAACAAATCAACAGTTCCCTGGCATAGACTGAACATCTGCCTTGAAGAGTGGTTGTGACGTCACTCCCTTCTCTCTCGCATCTTCTCTCCCGGCGCGCACCTGCTCGATCGCTTGCTCGCAACAGATGCGGGCGCGCGCTCGTTACGTCCTTTGACGTCAGCACCGTAGTCGGTATCAGCACTGGTTTGCTTTGTGCGCCGCTCACTAAGGGGTTACGCCTGGCCAGGTGGCGCGAGCTGAGCGTCCTCCTCGTTTTCCCTCACTCCTCGCCCGCATATCGTGCCACAGGAAAGACGTTCACTCGCTTGCGCCTCCGAATTCGGTTCGTGCGTTGCGTTCGCCGTGGATGTGGTCGACGAGGAAGCCGCTGGACCAAGCACAGCCTACCCACCAGAGAAAAAAAGTTGCAGTGGCTTAGCTCGGCTATGCCAGGATATACGTAGCGTTAGCAAAGGTTCAGCTGATTATTCTTAGCTTTCCTGGTTGTCTAGATTGTCAAGGATTAGCTTGATTGTCATGCTTACTGCTGCTCTAATGACACACACGCGGTATACGTATTATGTGGCACATGTATATAGCCTTCTTCTGTTCATTCCTCCTACGCTTTACCGCTAATTGCCAGGCAACTACTTCGGGATCCGATGAGTCAAGCTTCTCCGTTCTTCTGCGCTGTTGAGCAGCATTTGCGCTCTCCTTCTCCATGGCTATACCTCACTGGCAAACGCCAGTCAGAAGCGCAGCGGCTCCAGCGCAGTGTCAGACGGCGACTGCACAGCGAGCGCGCGCCGGCGCCAGTGCGCCTACTACTGCTACGACGTCACTCCTCTGGAATGCGCAGACCGGCGGCGGTGAGTCGCGCGCGGCGGCGGCGGAGTGCGCGAGAGGTGCCGGCTCCGGTGGCTCCGGTGCGCAAGCCGTGTGACATCACTGATCCTTGCGCATGCGCAGCACGGCTCTTGATGTGCCGCGCGAAACGGGCTTGGCTAGGCCAGTGTAGCTAACGCTACAAAAAGTTGCAGTGGCTTAGCTCGGCTATGCCAGGATATACGTAGCGTTAGCAAAGGTTCAGCTGATTATTAGGTAGTCTTGGCAAACATTCTCCTCTTTACGTTCACCACTATGCACTTATCGTCCGCCAAGCCGCGAGGCAACTGCTTTAGCATCTCGTCCGTGTCTACCGGCACGTTCACCACGGGTTCCTTAATGCCAAACTGACCATTTCTCCAGTTCATTAGACGACGGATCTGAACGAAGGGAATGCGTGGCGAAAGTAAAAAGTTCGGCCACATCGTTCAGAACCGGTAGACCGGCCGGCATGGCCGGGTAACGATACCCATTGGTAACGCTAAAGAGTGGAATCTTCTGCTTAACGAGAAAGTTCTTCCATGTTGTACAAACCCGCGCCACGGTTTCAGCCCACTGAGGCGCCGCCGCTAAACTCAACGTTTCACGCATGGCACTACTCAGCGGCGTCAAGTCTTTCATGTGCCATAGTCTTTCGCACACGTCGCACACATATCCAAACGGATTGTTTACGAAGTCCGTCTAGAAGGTCCGAGTCGCACTGGCGCTTTCGCCGAGTTTCACAGTATATTCAGTCGATCGGCGAGCCTTGACGTCATCGACGGCGTTTTGTTGTTGCTGCAGGGGTGGTCGGGCACGTCGCTCAGCCTCCTGGCGACGCCGCTTTGCTAGACGTTCGTCCCTTTGCTCCAGTGTCTCCGCAGCCCGTTTAGCCTTCTTCTGTTCATTCCTCCTACGCTCAACCGCTAATTGCCAGGCAACTACTTCGGGATCCGATGAGTCAAGCTTCTCCGTTCTTCTGCGCTGTTGAGCAGCATTTGCGCTCTCCTTCTCCATGGGTATACCACACTGGCAAACGCCAGTCAGAAGCGCAGCGGCTCCAGCGCAGTGTCAGACGGCGACTGCACAGCGAGCGCGCGCCAGCGCCAGTACGTCTACCACGGCTACGACGTCACTCCTCTGGAATGCGCAGACCGGCGGCGGCGGAGTGCGCGAGAGGTGCCGGCTCCGGTGGCTCTGGTGCGCAAGCCGTGTGACATCACTGATCCTTGCGTATGCGGAGCACGGCTCTTGATGTGCCGCGCGAAACGGGCTTGGCTAGGCCAGTGTAGCTAACGCTACAAAAGAAAGACCTGCAGACGATGGTAAGCTGTGTCTGTGTCGTTCTTTCAAAACATACGTACAAAAAGTTAACCTAAATAGGAAGCCGCTGGACCAAGCACAGCCTACCCACCAGAGAAAAAAGAAAGACCTGCAGACGATGGTAAGCTGTGTCTGTGTCGTTCTTTCAAAACACACGTACAAAAAGTTCACCTAAAGAAGACCAATGCCCAGGTGCGAGGGCTGCTAAGAGACACCTAAGTCAAAAATTAGGGTCGCGTACCTTTATTTGGAGACCAGCACCGACTGAGTGGGCCATACCGTAGTGTTCCAAGCGGATTCAAATAGTTTCTTCTAACAGCAGTACACACCCAGTCCCGCGTCTGCTGAGTAGAGCACTGCACGAGCCGATTTTTTCAGCCCGGGTCCGGCCTGGGCCCGTTTGTACGTTGGGCTGCCCGCCTGAGCCCGACCAAAAGTTTTATGACAAGACCCGGTCCCGAAAATAATCTACTTTACCCGCCCGGCCCAGCCCGACACCCCTTTACCTTAGGCCCAAGCCCAGCCCGAACCCGGCCCGAGACCGAAAAAGGTCACCGAGCGCCATTAAAAAAATAATAAAGAAGACAATGAAAGGAATTTATTCTTAAGGCATAAATACATGTCATATGCAATTATGAACATCATTTGAGCGGTCTAAACGCAAATACCAGGGAGCGGAGTAGTACGAATGACCCAGCCGAGCAGTATAGCCAGCAGTTTCCAACGGCGCGACCTTGATGCGGCCCAATCCACTTCTATCGCAGTGCCGCCACAGTATTTTTCCACGTCGGGCGCTTCACTGCAAAGCATGCGCCACTCATGCCGCTCGTCCCCCTCAACCGTATTCTAGTACACTATAGCCGAAGCGCAGCCACGACCGGTCGTGAGCGCAGCGCATGGATAGAGTAAATGGAGAAAGAAAGCTTCTCGTTCCTCTATGGTGCAGCGTAATGCGCTGCTCCTAGGCGCCTGGTTGAGAACATGCTTACAATCATGGATGGACGCAGTGCCATATTTCAGCCGCGCGACGAATTATCTTATCTTACCAGTCATCTTCTTACCAATTCGCCTTTGAAGAATCAGCAAGTCGCGAACGCGCTGGCACCGCGCTGAAAGCATTAATTACATTGATTATGGTAAGGAATACAATGGCATGCTTTGGTTTGGGGACACTTAATTCGGTGTTTCTGGACTTTTACATTCTGTCCAAACAGCGCAAAATACGACGGAAGAAGAAAAGGGAAGTATACAGGAGTAGCACTGCTATAGCTTCCAGCTGCGCCGGGGTCAACAGGCTTTTCAGAGTCGAGACGCGCGAGGTTAACTCGCTGCACATCTCATGCACACCACCAGAATGTCCGAGCCCGGACCGGGCCCGCGTCAAAATACTCGAGCCTTACCGGGCCCGGGTCAAAAAGCACATGCCGTGCCCGAGCCCGGCCCGAGCCCGCGAAAAAACTGCCCTATCCGGCCCGGCCCGGCCCACGGGCCGGGCCAGGCCCGTGCAGTGCTCTACTGCATAGACCCGTGTCGGCGACTAAGAGGTTCGTTGAAGAGCGGCGAGTAGGTACCCACTGCCACATAGTCAGTGAGGCAAATTGGTCCGATGATTGGTTTCAAACCCTGTTACCCCTGCAGAGCAGCCCGATATGCTACCCTTCCGGCCACGAAATTCCCAGATATCTAGGGTACGAACACGGTTATACACAAACATAGTAGATAGGTATCCCCCGTAATGTGAGTGAGGTACCAAAAGGATGCTAATACATACAAAATGAGCACCCTGTAAATAGCAACAGGACCCCGTGCGCCAGCGAGCCTTCACTTTCCCTGTTTCCATCCCAGGCCCGCTTCCTCTTGCACCTATGTTGGACAGAACTTCAATGTTCAGGAGCAATTCAGGCCCCACTTTGTTAAGCTGGTAGTGCAGGTTAGCTCTGATGTTAACGTATCATTAGTGTCCTTCTGCATCGTTCACTGGTCAACGCCGTACCACGCCCTTGGCGATGTCTGTGGCCCGCGAAGGTCTCGAACAAAGCACATCACTGAAAACCGAACCATACTAAGGGTCGAGTACATATGTAAGTTATGAAAGCTATGCCTCTCAAGCAACTATTTTTCTTCCAAAGGAAAGTTTTTCAAGCAGAATACCGGGATTAGATGGGCGTTCCCATGTTCTTTACAGTCACCACACTCAAAATGGACCACATTGAAGAGCGGGTGCTGGGCTAGTTTAAATCAAAAACAAAGATGTTTGTTAGCTAAGTTGACAAATGCTTCGGCGTACTAAAGACTGCAGAAATCCACAACCTTTCTCCTCTCTACATTCTACTGAAACTTCTATACAGTGGAGCATGGAGCATGAACTGGCCAGATGAATTCCGGTAATGCACACATTCGTAAAACGAAACAGTTCAGAACTTCAATTCTCTGTTTAAAGAAAGGCGACACACACTGGAGGATAGCTTTATTCGAATCTCTGTCACATGGCCACGAATAATCAGTAATATAACTTCAATTTAGAGACCTAAAAGGTTCTGCTCATCACAAACAATACCCGGTTTAGCCCTTCATCCAACCAAGGCTTTGATCCGTCTTGTTATCCGTCATCGGAACAAGGAAAGCACGTACGCAGCGCCGCGCCCCATCCCCAGTGGCGCCATCGCGTTTGCTCGCGCTACCTTAATGGCGTAAGCGCGAAGCTGATACATTCTTTGGAAGGAGGGGCAGACGCCTTTCACAAGCTTCTTTCAACGTACGATCCCTGCTTTCCGCTCACAAAATGCTGTTTACCTACTCACAAAGCACTTGGGATTATTTACAAGGTCCCTTGTTCTGATTGGTAATGACCGTACATCGGCCTCACGAAAAACATTCTGGAGCCCTCTGCCAGCATACCAACGATATTCGGAACTTTGGTCATGCACGCAGCGGGGTACCGAGAACTTGTAAATGATGAACCACATAATGGACCCAGGCGCTGAAGAGGAGAGAAGTGCAGCAATCTTCAAAGCAGAGTTAAATCCTACAAGACCCTCTTTTCAGTAGTCTTGGAGTACACGGATTAAAAGACGAAACTTTAACTTGTCCTTAGAGACCTTCCACTGTTTGCACGCTGATGGACTTGGTGGCGTCAAGCAGAGCTAGAACGGTCATGAAAAAAAAAAAGTATAACAATCGCACTGCTGCCTCTTCAAAGCTTAGCCGTGAAGAACCAGCTGGTCTGGCTTTTAAATGTCTGGAATATTAAAAGTACGATCTTTTGGCTGGGGCCACACTTCGTCCTATGAATTAGTTATTCAGAACCACACAGACAGCTGTCGAATGTTAAATTTAAAAGCGAAGCTTTTCTTTGCGAACCTCACCAGGTTTCGCGAGTGTGACGGCGGCCTGGCTATTCCCTGGCCAAATAAGTCAACCATTCACAAAGGAGCAGGGGCCACTAGGTGTCTTGCAGCACCAACGGATGGCGGTGGCCTGCGCGCAACCGCGGCGTCAGTCATGCGGGGGAAAACCAGAAAGCTCGCCGTCGTTCATCCGTGGCTTCACGGTAATGCGGAAGTAAACGTTCCTCACGGATAGAAGTAATTCGAATTAGGCTACGTTCGTATGCACACGCTGCTTCTGAAACTATGCTGAGTTCAAGGCGCCCATTCCACACGCTAGTAAAAAAATTAAATACTGGGGTTTTACGTGCCAAAACCACGATCTGATTATGAGGCACGCTGTAGTGTGGACTCCGGAAATTTTGACCACCTAGGGTTTCTTAACGTGCACCTAAATCTAAGCGTCGCACTCGCTAGTTGTCAGCGACTACGATTAACCAAAGGATTGGTATAATTTTTGTCCGTGCGCGTGTATAAACGTGTGTCGACTCTCTAGGCACCCACACAAAGCTTCGCTGTATATACATTCCAACTAATTGGATCTGCTCCAATTCTTCATATTTAAATTTACTAGCGGCCTTCCTGCGATCTGCTGGCAGGTTCCTCCAGCAGCTGGAAATAACTTTCCTTGACAGACGGCTTACTATCAATTTGAATGAGAAAACATTACATGCCCCTTTACGCGAAAATTTGGCGTCGTCGGTAGCGGCGTGACCAAGCGATGGTACTAAAAATGATCGACTGCGTAGTGTAAAAACACGGGAAAAGTGCTTGGTCTGATGTCAGATTTCTGAAAGAGGTTCTGGTAAACAATGTAAATTGGTTGTCCTGAAAAGAAAATTTGGTACATTTCTGTCTGGGGGGGGGGGGGGGGAATCAAACGCAGGCCTCCAAAGTGGAAGACGAGCACGCTTCCCCGTCACTCGGCAAGTGCAACATCAATTGAATATCATCATTTCACACGTCACAGGTGTGGCCTCTAGTGCGTGCGCCATTGAGAGCGTGAAAACATCAATTCAAAACATTTCACCAATCATTTCATCATTACACCATACCATGTATTTTTGTTGTATGACGCGAAGGGACACGGACGAGTACTAGAAGCAGACAGGATGGTAGAACATAGGGGCGGTAGAAGAAAAAAATTATTACAGTGTTAGGCACGCGTCTTCATTTTCACTTTGTAGCACTGGCATACAAAAATGACTTCTTGGGCGAGTTGCTGCTGAGATTTTCTAGGTAAACTTGACTGCGGCGCGAAATACATTTCCTGAAAAGGGGACAGAATTTTCTGAAAGGGGACAGTGAAGCGCCAAACTACCAACTGTTTAATGACAGCGTCAAAACATACAGAAAAAAAGGTCATTTCTTATGCTTCAGCGCGTGCGCAGAGAGCCAAGGTATGACATACAACTTTATGGTCAGGATAACATATTTTCAAGAAAGCACATTTCTGCAGAATACAATGTGATAGATGTATCGCTAACACAATCTGACCTTTTTTTCTCTATGTTCTGACGCTGTCATTAAACAGTTGGTAGTTTGCCGCTTCACTGTCTCCTTTCTTCTGTCCCCTTTTCACGAAATGTATTTCGCACCACAGTCAAGTTTACCTAGAAAGCACTGGTATGGTTTATGAAATTTCACTCTTCTGCACGAAATCTTAAATTGTACAGAGCGCTACGGGTCTCAATAGCAGACTAAAATAACACAATAACTTACTTAACAATCCTCATACGTCACATCTAGCGTCCCATTGTTTCAGTTACGGTTGTGCACTTTTGTTCGTGGACACAAAAGTCATCTCAAGAAACAAACGCTCTACTACACGCGAAATTATTGTGACCTTTCACGCTGAAAGATTGGGGGAGACTTGCGCTAGCCAGGCATCAATATCACTGTTAGACAGTGAACAGGATTAACTTATCAGCACGTGTGTTCATCTCGACTATGTCTTTTACTGATTTAGGTTATATGGGTTCACCACTTTTGTTTTGTTTATCTGCTTTACTGATTTTTTTCGACCATGTGATGTTTCTGTGCTTAGGTTCTTGCAATCACATATATTGGTGATCAATTCAGTAGAAAATCACTTGAGAGTTAGCGCTCGTCCTACCTGTTCCCAGTTTTCGTCCGCCTCTCTTCTTGCCATAGTACAAAAATATGTTACCGTACCAACTCGGCCAACTTTCCAGCCATTTGGACTAGAATACTTTTGCCTTCCCACAGCTAAGCAGTCTTAAGTGTATCTCCCAAATTTCTTTTAAGGAGAAGTAGTTTTACTATATGTGTTATCATTTATTGTTGGAGTTCCTAGGCTAATTCGCACTGCAAGCTGACTGTTTATTGACCGGCATCAGACCAATTATTGCGATAGCGATCAAATGGACACTCTTGCGACACTTCAACCGTTGTCCCCGTCAGGATTGACATCTCCAATAGACAGTTTTAGCAGAGCGCCGCTTACGCTCCGCTTCGCTCAGATTTCACGCTCTGAGATACTGCAGGGAACTGCGTAGATTTCGCATTTGATAAGTGTGTCTAGCCGAGACGCGAGCGACGCGCTATCATCTCGGCTGCAAAACGGCGAAGAGGCCAAGTAGGCACGCTGTCACGCACCGCTCAGTCAGCTTTGAAGCGGAGCGAGGGATGGTGTCTTCGTTCCGCGGCCGGTATGAGCGTTGTGCGCAAGCGCAATAGCGTTCCCGCTAAGTGGTTGTGTGACATTTGCTAGCATATGCCGGTCTGAGGGGAGCAGACAGCAAGCGCTCAGCTAAAACACTCTATTGACAAGTTGTGTATAACGTCATGTAACGTCATGACGTCATGTTGCGTATAAAGTCGAAGTCCGATAACATTGTGGCCGCGCGCCGTGTGTTGTAGCTGCGAGTGAAAGCGTGCGAGGGGTAGCCGAGGATAGTGCCTTGATCTCACGCACGCAAGGGAGGAAGTCGAGGAAGGAAGCAAGCCGTCTTCCAGCGCGCGCAGGGCACCGCCGGGCGTTCTAATCCAGCGGCGGTAGCCTATGGCACGGACGAGTGCGGCCACGCGGGCCTTATCTCGAAAGCAATCTCCGATGCGTGCAGATTCTAGGTTCGCCGAAGTCTTCGTGTGCGCTGTGGTCTCGCCGCTTATTTCACGTTGAAGCGAGCGGGAACACCAAGGTTACTGCACACGTCATGTTGCAGCCCTCGGGCTGACTAAAGGTGTGGCCTAGTGCCTGCGTCATCGGCCACTTGAAAACATCAATCGACAACCTGTCACCAAAGGGAATATAAAGCTTTCGCATTCGCACGCACAAGCGGTCATAAGTGTCTTTTCCATTTTTCAAGGAGAAATAGTTTTCACTCTATATATTATCACTTATTGGTGCTGTTCCTACGCTAATTGCGCTAATTCGCTCGCTTCTGGTGCCGCTCTTACTCGTGCCAGCGTTTTCACAGCGAGTGTCGGCGCTTATCGAGTGAGATGTGTTTATGTTTGCCTGTGTGCACGTGACACCATATTTGATCATTTATTTAGTAAGCGATTGTTTACGAGTTTATCCGGCCGATAAAACTACTATCCTTAATTCGTATGGCTGCCTACTAGTTTGATATCACCATCAATGTTTCGCCTTTCAGGCGAAACTGGCTTTTGTTTGTCAGGATTACTGTGATAGCCTTTGAGCAGCAGCTCTGTTTATAACCACTTTAGACAACGCTACAACGCTGTGATGCAACAACCGCAAGTTTAATACTACTAGCATTTGTAGTGGGCGCATGTCTCTTACGGCCTGGGAATTTTTTTTCTACTCATCCTACTCATCCTACTCATTCCATTTCTTTCTTGCTCAGCATGCCCGGAAAATACCGCTGCAGTGTTCTGCAATGGAGCTGACTTCGCCCCGCAAGTTTATTGCAATGATGTCGATCCTAATAACTATCAGTGCACAAAGAAGCATAATGTATGGTGTGGGTGCAGTGCTGGGTTCGCCCGTGCAAAGAACGACGCATGTGTGCCTATATCACAGTGCGGTAAGTGATTAAACCTTTATATGGTTTGCACAAATGTAAAAGCTATATAACTTTCACACACTCATGCAACCACTTGAGCATAATTTGATGTGGTCAATTTCAAATATATACCACTTTCTGTGAATTTATCATTACTTTCTAATAGTACGCACGAGTGGGCTGTTGTAGAATTTTAGGGTTTTAAATATTTTCGGAGGTTGCTTATTTTTTAAAATTTTCCCGGCCCATGCTGGGTTATACCTTGGATGAAAATATACAAATTGAAATGCGAAATTTTCATTGGGCGGAAATTAAATCATCCATCACAGAGCACTCAATTAGGACGCTTACATAACTGCGTTATAAAGCTGTTTGTATGTGCGTGCACTTAAGCACTGCGTTCAAAGACGAAAGCCAACTATATCATAGGACAATATGGGAAGTTGACTAAGTTTAGTCGCATTAATAAATATTCATTTTTTATATTTAGAGTTGTATTTTGACTAAAGAAACGGCATGGCACGTCTTGTGCATGTGGTAGAGAGTAATCGCTGAGATGATGCACCGCGGGCTCTTTCTCGTGCGATCGTGGTTTTTCCATGTTCTTGGAGAGAAGACTTTATAAAATTTTTCGAAATCTTTTTGGCGTGTGAGAGTTAGTCTGAAGATTACTTCTTTTTATGGCTTTTATGTTCAGTGTCGCCACGAGGACAAGCGGCAAAGTTAAAGCAGATATATTATGGATGTATAACTCGCAAAAGAGCCTGTTTTACAGAATTCAAAATAAATTCAGGGGTTTTACGTTCCAAAACTACGACATGAATATTAGACACGCCGTAGTAATTGACTGCTGAATAATTTTGTCCAACTTGGATTGTTGAACTCGCACCTAATGAACAGTACAGGGCGCTTTTGCATTTCGCCCCCAAGGAAATGTGGCTTTCCGGGATTTGGTCCCACGCCCTTTGGTATAGCAGCGCCACGGGAAACGCTCTACGCCACCATGGCGGGTTAAACAATATGCAAGCATTGGTTAAGAACCATGGGTATGAAACGATGATTTGCTATTGTTATATCACATATCACTTCACTGAAGTTTCTATACCTCACAGAGCGTATGAAGTACATTGATAACTATGCAAGGCAGAGGAAATTTGAAAGCTGTAAGTGAATAACACTAGTACAACAAGACGTTGCTCAGGAGGCAGCGTTTCGACATGCAGCCCTAATGAAGACAATTATCCCTGTTGACACCGCCAGCGCTGACACATCCCAAACAAACGTATACAAAGTCAGCCTGCAACAGAAATGCTACTTGCTGTGACCAAAAAAGCACTGACTTATTAACGAAGAAATGTGAGCCCATCGAACACATCGGTGAGCTTGAGCAGCCATGCGCATGCCGTAAAATATTGTTTTTCTTCTGCTCTAAAATGCGTATGCGCAAAGTTTACCTTCTATTTTTGCTTTCACACATATCTATATATTTTGGCTTACATTGCTCATAACCCTGGTTTTTATACAGACATTAGAAATGATGTTCGAATAATATATCCACTCGCAATAAAACCTGAATCAGAAGGGAATCAGAAAGACCAAGATGAGCAAGGAACAAATAGTGAGCTCAGCGAACTTGGTAAAAAAGTTTTAGAGGTAAGAAATATTATATATACTCGTTTATTTATTTATTTATTTATTTATTTATTTATTTATTTATTTATTATGCTTCGGCGCGTGCTCCTAATTTGAGACATTGTTCGCGGACGCACTCTGCTATCTACGCACTGTGGACAGATTTGAATAATATCGCACTAGGATGCTTGCTTTCTGAATTTTCCAATGACATCTAGTAATATCGCCTAGCGCGAAGCGTTACCTAACGGCATTGAAAACAGTAGGAGCAAAAAACTGACTTTTTGGCTGTATTACTCTCCGTTGCACTGCTTTTCCGGCAATACTGTTCAAGATAACAAAATGAAGTTTGCTGGGCCTTTAAATGAAATGTTATACAATGTTTCTATGAAGATATATTGCGTCTAAAGCAAATGGAAATTTATATAGGATTCAATGAAAATAGCCAAAACAAAAGATGTTTATGAAATATTATCTTTTTTTAACGCAGACCAAGAATATTTAGTGGTTTTCCAGGTTACAGTCTACTTATCATCTATGCGAAGTTGTTTTTTCTTCTGATCAAAATTTCATGAGTTATTATTTAAAATTGGCAATTTATGGCAGTACTTGTTCACGCATTACTAAAGAAGCGACAAAACTATTCAAGCTGTAAATCTGAAATTTTATTTACCTGCGTAATTCCTGCACTCGCATAATGCTCCCACCCCTACATTTCCCACTTTTTTTTTTCAAGTACTCATCGTACCTTCGAAAATTACTGCAGTGATTGCCGTCTGCATCTTGCGGTGCAGTGCAGCCGATCGATCAGCGTTTTCCGCCATTTCTTTTTGCGAAGCTTTTCCGCCATTGTATGCGCTCGAAAGCGCCCGAATTCAGCAGAAACAAAGAAAAGAAACAGCCGGGACAGCGCAAAGAAGACATCAGTCCACAATTCCCGCTGTATAGACGGATGACTTTTAGAAAAAAAGTTCTTGTGGCAAATAATCTGTTTATGCACTTTCGGCTTTTGTAGAGCCTGTCATCTTATTCCCAAGGTCAATGTGAGGACTTGGCATTGGACGCCTGTGTCATGGGGAGGTTGAGAAACTGTCCTTTGCGAAAGCAAGGAAAACGGATGTCGGCGAAACTTGGAAATCGTCTGAGGTCTGTGCGCAAGGCTATCCGCGAGTGCTAGCGATGGCCATCGTGATCACAACGCTTGCGCGATGAGTGCTAACGGTGCTGCCGTCTGCGCTTTGTCCGTGGGTCGCCCAGACCGATAAATCTCGGCTATTTATCACATCTGTATTCTGGCGCCCGAGCACTGCAAATACTGATGACAAGCATTGCAATGGCTTTGTTCATCTTCAACACTACGACGAGTGCCAAAAACCGTTCGGTCGGCTCGTGGGGCAATAGGAAACACGACGCTTTCCGAAAAGGGGCGAAGTCAACTTCCCTTAGTAAGCGCGAGACACATGGTGTGATTTTGCGTGTGTTCTGTCGTACGGCGCGTTGGAGTCCCTTCATCTTTCTTTAGCTTTTGATGTTTTTTTGGTGATCACGAATTACTGTTAGTGTGGAGGAAGGGGACATCACTCGCCACCGTTGCCGTAACTGTATCGTACAAGGTGATCATTTGAGCGATTCCACGCAGGTGGAGCTATCTTCCGTTGACGTTCCCTCTCATGTACTACCGCAGATCAGCGGTTCTTATTTTCGGTGATTGCAGGAGGCGGCACTCTTTCACCAAAATATCGCCAATGGCCTCAGAACATTTGTTCGCCACCCTAATCCCCATTCGTGTTCATGCAGTTTGCAAACAGTGCGAAAAAAATGTGGCTCCCCTTACATAAAAAACATCTGTTTTTGGGATTCATGAGGCTAGTGCTTTAGTTTGCTACACGCAAAGCCTTTCCGTCGCGAATGCACCCTTTTTGGCACTCAGCAAGGCGTGCAAAAGGGGCTCTGCGTATTGTAAGCACAGAAGTAATGGAAACACCTTGCTGGGGGGCTTCTGAACCTAGCGAAATAGGCATCAGGTCACGCGGTAGAAACAAAACTGGTGTCAGCAGTGCACACAACTCTAATTTCTATGCATATGCATGTGGTCTGGGTTACAAGAGCACTGCGACTTCTTCGAGCAGTCGGGCCGCGCCACCTGGCTGTTCCCCGTGACCTAACAGTGCCGGTGGGCGGGGCCGCTGACAAACTTTCGCGAGGAAGTCACTCCACAAACTTTTTTTTCTCTTTACGTAGTCGCTCTCTTGTAAATATTACGTTTTTACTCTATACTCTACCAACGTTACTCTACCCTACTCTTTTATCGCCACCCTTCCTCCCCTGCGGACCGCTGTTAGGATGGCCACCCTAGCCACCCTACCACAGCGGACTGTGCTAGGCAGTTACTGCGGTTCCTAGCAATTGCCTTCCCTTTACTTTATTTATCAATTTATCTATGCGTTCATAGGCACAACGCTATATTTACCATTTCAAGCCTAGCACTTTCGTTTAGCGGGCCCGTACGTTGCAGAATGCTAAAAAAAGAAAAGCTGACGCTAGGAAGAAAAAGAAACAAAGTTTTTTCGCGATCGACGGCACTCAAGGTTCTGCAGTGAGTACTGCAGTCAGCAAGTCATCGACCGAGACGCTTTTCGAAGCAGCAGCCCCCACTCACAAGACACCCACGTTGAAAGTGGCAGTGACGAACCTCTTGCCACATCTACAGCCACCATCAGAAGCACTGACCATTTCACATGAGAAAGGTTCGACCGAGCCATTGTTGAAAGTATCAGTAGGGAGAAGGCTACCACGCGCAGGTACAAAACAACAAAGGTGCGCAGGCATAACGTCTACTGAAAAGAAGGGGGCATTTTCCTCAACTACTGCAGAACACAAGTCGCAGCGTCAAACAGGGACCGACCCCAGCATGCTGCGACGGCGAAGAGCAGATTTCTCCCTCTTTTTCCAAACCTGACCGAGTGGCGTCGTTTGGTGGGGGAATCTGATCACTCGCAAGATGGCGGCCGTGATACCATCACCTCAAGCAGGAGTGCGTTTTACAGAATGCGATACAGTCCAACAAAATATTTCAACCTATAGGTACGTAGGTAGTATACTTCACTGAGGTCCTGCAGAAGTCACACCCTCCCCCCCCCCCTTGTTTTTATGGAGGGAGGACCGTGGACCGCTCCCACGTCGGGACGGGAAGGCCAAGTCTCATCGCCGCATCGTGGACCTTCTGGACTTCCTGGAGTTGATGGAACCGGTCGTGACTCTTGATCAGTGAATAAAAGGTCTCTTGCGAGATCCCTTGATCCGTGTGGTGCTGTAAAGAGGGGCACTCCCAGAGCATCTGGTTAAAATCCCTGTATCCCCCGCAGTCGGGACACGAAGGGGAAACCTCCACGAAACGACTATAGATCGAGCGGCTGGAATAGAAGTGCGTTTGTAATAGCCTAAGCGTAACTGATTGAGGCCGTGATAGGTTTCGGTGGGGCAAGGGAAATGCCCTGCGAGCAGGTTGATAATGCTCTGTGACTTCGTGAAAGGTGGATAGTAGGTCCCTAAAGCGGGGGCGTTCCGTCTCCGCCACCATCGGACCAGACCCGTCACGGGCACCACCTGGGGCACCGGCCCCGGCGAGCCCAGCGCGGCAACCGAGACCTCGCGCCCGAGCATGGGCCAATTCGTTGGCATTCACAAGCCCCCCTACTTTCGACCCTACGTGGGCCGAGAACCAGGTGATGGTGTGATGAGCAAGTACTTTTCCTTCGAGTATCTTGACGACTTCCTTACAGACCGCGCCAGATGCGAATGCTCTGGCTGCAGATCTCGATTCTGTGTAGACTTCAGTTTTGCTTGGATCTAACAGCGCTAATGCTATGGCTAGCTGTTCTGCCCTACCGGGTGACGAGGTAATGATTGATGCAGCCGAAAGTACCAGGCCCTTGGTGTCAACGGAGACGACCACAAAGTGGGAGGTGTTGCTGGCGCAACAATCGTATTGAGCGGCATCGACGAAACATGCGTCCGACGTGTGTGCGTGTCAAAAGTGCAGAGGCCCTAGCCAACCTTCTGTCTGTATTGTGTTGTGGGTGTACGTTCCTCGGCAGTGGAGAAACCTTAATGTGAGATCTCGTGTGATTTTTCAGCTGCGTGTTGCGTTCCATCGCAAAAATCGGGTTTATGTTACCACCTTCAAAGAATTTTCGCCCCGCGATGGTGGACGAAAGTCTAGCAAGCTTCGCCGTCTGCTGCGCTTATATGACTTCCGCGGTGACGTGTCTATTGAGGAAGTTTCAGTCGTGTGTGGTTGTGTTTGGGCTCCGGTAAGTTGTCACCACCGATCATAACCCGTTCTCTAATTATAACTTTGACTAACTCTGGCGAACTGTCTATAACTTTGACTAATAACTAACTGGCTCCATCGGTATAATTTCACCATCCACCATCGCAAATGTAGACCATCCTGGTGACGGAGATGCCATGTCTAGACTACTTAAAGGGGTCCTGAACCACCCCTTGGGCTTGGCGAAAAAGCACAGTCCGCGGACAACATACTCTGTTGTGACCATCTGAGCTAAGTTTGGCAGTCGTGGGCGGCGCATGGATTTCGCAATCGGAGCTGGAAATCACCTATCTCTCAAATGCTCTCTTTCCAACAGAAGCGTCGGCTCCTCAGTGTTTTCTTGATGCTTTATTTCGTAACGTTGCAGATTCCTGTACGCGGCAGCTATTGTTCAATATCTGACATCAATCAAGACGGGTGTTTGGATCAGTGCGCTTCTTCCTTCTGGTAAATAAATAATATGGGGTTTTACGTGCCACAACCACGGTTTAATTATGAGGCACGCCATAGTGGGGGACTCCAGAATAATTTGAATAACCTGGGATTCTTTAACGAGCACTTAAAACTAAGTACATGGATGTTTACCACTCGCCCCCATCGAATTCGAAATGTCAACACCGTGGCCGGGATTTGATCGCGCGACCTGATGCTTAGCTGCCCAAAACCATATCCACTGAGTAACCATGGCTGTTTGTTCTACTTGTGGTGAAAGACGACGACGATGGCAGCTACATATGCGACGCGACGCGGCAAATAAGAGAGCACGAGGGTTGGTGGCAGAGGAAAAGGAAGAAGAAGACACGAGCGAACGGGCAGCTGCGGCCACGAGGGCCGATCGAACGAGGGCCGAGGAAGCTTTGTGGAAGCAGTCCGGAGAGGGCTACCCGGGTGTATCGCTGGGCAGCCTCGTGACGGGTCGCAAGCCACCGAACCGAGGTCGTGCCCGTGTCCCGTGCCTGGCAGGTTCCTGAGATCTGGCAGTTCTTGTGCTCTCGGGAGTCTGCTGCGTTCGCAGTTCCGGCGTCAGAATCCTGAGCCACCAACCAAGTGGCTGTCGCCGCGTCACCACCACTGCCTACCCAAGCCACCTCCGACGCATTCGGCGTGTCAAGGAAGGTTACGACCACACGTGAGCGACCACTGGGGGGCCGTATACCGCGACGCTCGGACTTTGCGCGTTAGTGGGCTAGGGACTGAACTTAGTAGTCTGCCGCGTAGGGCTTCATACGCTAGCAAATAATAGGTGTTAGAGAATCTTACTTGTGTCTGTGTAAAATAATAGTGTGAACTATATGTGTGTCTGTGCAACCCGTGCCAATATCGCCTTCGAGTCTTTCCTCACCGCACCGCACGTCAACAAACTCGAAACAAACTCGGTCCACATTATTCCTTTACATTATCTGGCGTCCGCGAACAGGACTAAACTTTCGTAACACCTTTGAGAGTCTCACTTTGTTCGCGTGCGGTGGTTGAGGATGGATGCCGAAAAACTGATAGGTCTCGGTAAAGAGTTGGGACTCACAGGCACGGCACTCCAGCAGTGGATGGATGTGGAGCGTAGCAGAGAAAGAGAACGCCGTTCACAAGAGCGTGAGGCTGCCAAAGAGGACCATGCACGAGAGTTGGAGCGGCAAGCTGGAGAACGCCAGTTGTTGGAAATACGGCTGCGCGTGCAAGAATCGCAACAGCCAAGTCAAGCAGTCACAGCCGACTCAAGGGATCGGGAAGCGAGTAATCAAGGTTTCCGAAGCCCGCACAAGTTGATTCCAGCGTTCAATGAAGCTCGGGATGAGCTTGACGCATGCATTCAGAGGTTCGAACGAGTGGCCAGAGACCAAGGGTAGCCTAGCGACAAGTGGGCCCTATCTTTGAGTTTGTGTTTAACGGGGGAGGCACTCAGTGTCGTCGGGCGCATGTCCGCTGAAGACGTGACTGATTTTGCTAAGCTTAAGGCAACATTGCTCCACAGGTTTCGATTCACGGAAGAGGCCTATCGAATCAAGTTTCGAGAGGTCAAGCCGGACAATGGCGAAACAGGTCGCCAATTTGAAGGCAGGTTGCTTGGGTATTTTGATCACTGGCAAGAGTTGGCCAAAACTGAAAAGACGTATGACGCCTTGAGAAACAAGGTTGTCTCCGAACAATTCTTGCGACGATGTGATCAGAAGCTTGCCATCTTTTTGAAGGAGCGAGGTTGCAAAGGTCTGGACAGTTTAGCAGAAACAGTGGATCACTATCTCGAAGCGCAAGGCCTGACAAATCTGGCTAGAGGTCGAGAAGAAAAGGTGTATATGAAGAGTGGAACGCAAGCTAATGAGCCATCAAGCGGTCAAGCGAAGCCCCATTGCTTCATATGCAACAAGCGAGGACACAAGCCGTCGGACTGCTGGTCTAGGACTAGCGGATCTAAAGCTGCGACAGGTTGGAAAGGGAAGAAGCCTGGCCTTGGTTCGGAAGGCAAGAACCGCAAGGACCGCAACGAGGCTTCGTGTTCTCTTTCTGAACGCCACCAACCAACCGAAGAAGATGGGCGGCAAGAACAGAGCACACATGCTGCAAACACTGAAGACCGCAGTTCTGAAAAGATTGGTTCAGGTGCGCAAGCACCGTTGGGCCGAAACTACGAACAGAAGGAATGCCGACAGCAAAAGGGCGTCTAGAAGGCCAACCCGTAACTGTTTTGAGAGATACCGGTTGCGACACTGTCGTAGTAAAGCGCTCTCTTGTGCCAGCAAACAAGTTTACTGTGGAAACGCGCACTGTCTATTTATTAGATAGTTCGGCACGATACCTTCCCGAAGCTGAAGTCCAAGTTGACTGTCCGTTCTTTAGAGGCACTGTGCGTGCCATATGCATGGAGCGTCCATTGTATGATGTTGTTCTGGGCAGTGTTAATGGTGCTTGCCCCTCTCTCGAGTTACCTGGAGGCACAGATGCGAAGATGGAGCCTACCGCACTGCATTGCCAAGAAAGTACTGAGGGTGGGCCGCACGACAACGAGAAAACCTACCCAGTTCAAGATACTACTATGGTTGCTGCGTCAAGGCTGCCAGTAGCCCTTGTAAACCCGCTAAACGTCACTCCCGATGCTTTGGCAAAGTTACAGAAGGAAGATCGAAGTCTCAGTGGTTGCTTCGCGGACGTAGGCAAGATCAAAACTACGCGATCGGCCACTGTTACATTTATACTACTGAATGATATTCTCTTCCGGCGTTATAAATATGCGACAAAAAGAGAAATCGAACAGCTTGTTGTTCCGAGAGATCTTCGGGGTTCCGTCCTGAAGATAGCGCATGAAGGGATCCTCTCTGGCCATCAACGGACAAAGAGAACGGCCGACAGGGTCTCAGAAGAATTCTACTGGCCTGGCGTCCAAGCAGATGTCACCCGGTTCGTGAAATCATGCGACATTTGTCAGAGGACCGTCCCAAAACACCTGGTAGGACGTGTACCTCTTGGAAACATGCCGATAATCAATACTCCTTTCCAGCGAGTCGCTATTGATATTATCGGACCCCTTTCCCCTACTTCCGCTAATGGTAACCGATTTGCTCTTACCATGGTGGACTTCGCAACGCGTTACCAAGACGCAGTTGCTTTACCGAGCATTGACACGGAAAGAATTGCCGAGGCATTGCTTGCGATGTTTTCCCGCGTTGGAATCCCACGGGAAATAGTTACCGACCGAGGTGCACAATTCACCTCACAACTCATGAAAGAGCTAAGCCGCCTGCTTTCCTTTAAACGGCTACCCAATACTCCATATCATCAAATGACAAACGGCTTAGTGGAACGTTTTAACGGTACGTTGAAGCAGATGATTCGGCGAATGTGTCAAGAAAGCCCCAAAAATTGGGATCGATACTTGGCACCACTGCTTTTCGCGTACAGAGAAGTCCCACAGACAAGCTTGGGTTTCTCACCGTTTGATCTCCTTTATGGCCGTTACGTACGAGGACCGATGACTATCCTGAAGGAGCTTTGGTCAAGGAAACATTTGGACGAAGAGACCAAAACGACTTACGGCTACGTAGTAGAGCTGTAGGAACGACTGCAGCAGACATGTCAACTAGCCCACGAGGAGCTTCGAAAAGCGAAAATTACACAAAAACAATATTATGATCGCAAGGCAAAGGCGCGACACATTGCCGTGGGAGACAAAGTATTATTGTTGCTACCATCTGAGAACAACAAATTGGTCCTAACGTGGAAGGGACCATTCACCGTCATTGAAAAGAGAAGCGACCTTGATTACGTCGTTGACTTGGGCACGCGAAGAAGTGCATTTCATATAAACTTACTTAAAAAGTATGAGGAAAGATGTTCCTTACGATCGGCTGAACACCAAGCTGCTGTAGCGGTCAACACCCAAGAAGATGAAGGGAACGACCCGCCATTTATTGTATTGAAGAAGAAAGAAACTTACCGAGACGTCAAGATTGCCACTGAATTTCTTGATGAGCAAGCTGGTGAAGCAAAGGAAACGTCTACGTTCCAGGACATATTCTCGGACGTATCTGAAAAAAACCCATCTCGTAGAGTGCCAGTTAAAAACGACAACGGACACGCCGGTGCACGTCCGGCAATACCCGGTACCTTTTGCAATTGAAAAAGCTGTAGAAGATGAAGTCCAGGAAATGCTAAATCAAGGAATTATAGAACCGTCGAACTCGGCATACCAATCCCCGGTGGTGGTCGTGAAGAAGAAAGACGGCAGCATGCGCTTGTGCATTGATTTTAGACAGCTAAATCGTGTGGTCATCATGGATAACCAACCAATACCACGAGTAGACATGATGTTCGCCAAGCTGGGCAAGAGTCGGTACTTTTCCAAGTTCGACTTTACGAAAGGATATTGGCAAGTCCCCATGCATCCCGAGTGCAAGCACATGACAGCCTTCCAATCTTCGTCGGGTCTCTATCAGTTCCGCTTTATGCCTTTTGGTATTAAGACAGCTCCAGCTGTTTTCACAAGGCTTATGAGAAAAGTAGTGGACGGTATCCCCAACATCTACCACTACTTCGACGACGTCTTAATTGCCACCGAAACATGGGAACAACATGTTCACACCCTTCGGCGCTTCTTCCAGCATGTCAAAAACGCCTGTCTAATTATCAAGCCTTCCAAAAGTGAAGTTGGCTTCACCTCCGTGAAATTTTTAGGGTCACGGTGCCCTACGCCCGCAGATCGAGACCCTTGAGAAAATTGAAACGGCTAAGAAGCCAACCACTAAAAAAGAAGTCCGGTCATTTTTGGGCCTTACCGCATACTATCGCGACTTCGTGCCAAATTATTCCAAGGTATCAGCACCCCTCACAGAACTGACCCGCAAGCGTGCGCCCAATAAACTTGTCTGGGAGCAGCGTCACCAGGAAGTTTTCGACGAACTACGACGATTACTTTCTGAGCAGCCCATTCTATGATCTCCAGATTTAGAACAGCCGTTTGTCCTACGTACAGATGTATCATCGACAAGCCTCGGAGCTGCCCTCCTGCAACGCCACGGTGGCGTTCTGGACCCAGTTGCATACGCAAGTAGGAAACTGCTGCCCAGAGAAGCACACTACTCTACCATAGAACGGGAAGGCCTCGCCCTTGTCTGGGCAATCCAAAAGCTTCATGTTTATCTCTATGGCAAGCACTTCTTGCTACAAACGGACCATGAACCACTTTCATACATTAACTCCGCCAAGCATGTGAACAACCGAGTATTGCGCTGGAGTTTACTGATTATGGAATATGACTTCACTGTCGAATACATCAAAGGCAGTGACAATATTGGAGCAGACTACCTAAGCAGAGTGTCTTAGTATCCAGTTTATATGTGTGTACATAGCTTCTGTTACTGTTTATATGCAAGTGCGTGTTTTCCTTTTTTAATAACTGTGTGCAACCTGTGAACTGAACTGTGTGCAACCTGTGAACTGTCTACTGTGTGCGCTATGTGTCAGTGCAACAAGTCCTCCTGCTGCAAGCCCACTCTGCATGGCAAAGTTGTTTAGAGTGAAACATTCTTGTGTGAGGGGTAGTGTGGTGAAAGACGACGACGATGGCAGCTACATATGCGACGCGACGCGGCAAATAAGAGAGCACGAGGGTTGGTGGCAGAGGAAAAGGAAGAAGAAGACACCAGCGAACGGGCAGCTATGGCCACGAGGGCCGATCGAACGAGGGCCGAGGAAGCTTCGTGGAAGCAGTCCGGAGAGGGCTACCCGGTTGTATCGCTGGGCAGCCTCGTGACGGGTCGCAAGCCACCGAACCGAGGTCCTGCCCGTGTCCTGTGCCTGGCAGGTTCCTGAGATCTGGCAGTTCTTGTGCTCTCGGGAGTCTGCTGCGTTCGCAGTTCCGGCGTCAGAATCCTGAGCCACCAACCAAGTGGCTGTCGCCGCGTCACCACCACTGCCTACCCAAGCCACCTCCGACGCACTCGGCGTGTCAAGGAAGGTTACGACCACACGTGAGCGACCACTGGGGGGCCGTATACCGCGACGCTCGGACTTTGCGCGTTAGTGGGCTAGGGACTGAGCTTAGTAGTCTGCCGCGTAGGGCTTCCTACGCTAGCAAATTATAGGTGTTAGAGAATCTTACTTGTGTCTGTGTAAAATAATAGTGTGAATTATATGTGTGTCTGTGCAACCCGTCCCAATATCGCCTTCGAGTCTTTCCTCACCGCACCGCACGTCAACAAACGTGACGGTCCACGTTATTCCTTTACACTACTGTTACTGTGTGTTTTTATTACACCGTAACGATGACGAGAGAAGGGGGATGTAAAACATATGGCAAGCAATTCCTCATCTCTTCCCCCAACGCAGAGTAGCTGGCTAGAGAAATATATCTCAGGCCAACCTGTCTGCATTACGTATCTATAAACTTCTCTCTCTCTCTCTCTCTCTATTACACCGTAAGGCCGAAGTAATCGAAACTGTGCTTTCGAATGTCGATAACGTTTACGCACTTGCTGAAGAATGCAACTACTACCTGCTGAGGCTCGGCCGTGGCCGCCTGCGCAGGAATTAAACCTTGACCACCCTGCCTATCGGTGTCGTAGCCATGGGGCATCGCTAATTTCGACTAATCTTGAACACTCAACTAGCCTATAACCACGCGAAACTTAAGGTAAGACCACACGCACGCTTGCTAGCCGGCGCTTCCTCCTAGCCGCTCTTGGTTTGATGCCTTGGCAGATTTAGCTATGTATTGAGCTATTGATAGCGCTTCAAAATGCGTAAGTTTTATGTGGCCATCCATCGGTCAAGCTGGTGCAGGACAGAACCAGTCCGCACCACGTAGCACGGCCAGACTGGAGCATGTTGGCACGAGTGCGCACTCAAGCTCTGTTATAGACGAAGCAAACGCTGCGCATGCGTATTGCAGTTGTATGGAGCTGCGGTCTGCTACGTAGCGTAGATACCACGGCCGCCGCAAGGTGGCTCGATGAGCGCACTGCGGCTGCCAAAATCGGGAATAGCGGCGTCTACATGAACATAGAAAATCAAATTACAATTCCGCGCCACGGTGACGTTCAGTAGGCGCAGCGTTGTGGGCTCGATGAGTGCACTGCGGCTCACTGAGGACAACCGCGTCTGAAGCATCCTAGGCAAGGTCAATCCAAATAGGTCGCGAAGCTTCGGGCGAAACACGGTTCAGAACAAATTGTCACCGACATAAGCAAGGGTGGTTATGGATGGATGGATGGATGCTATGAGCGTCCCCGTTAAAACGGGTTTGTGGGTTGCGCCACCAAGCTCTTGTTATTATTTTGCTTAATGTCCTGTATTTATTGTTGAGAAAACACACATACATAAAGAATTCCAAGCATCTAACTTTTTGAACCATTACTGGGAACTCTGTTTCTGTACGTCTCCGTTGTTTGTGGTCTCCCTACTTTTCTGGAACGAAACGTCCAACCACCTCATACTAATATCTATAGCAGGCATGTTTACTTTCCCTCTCCTTTCCCTGAACCCAAGGGTTTCAATGAGGTCAGAGGAGCGTAGACTTGCAGCTGGGTAGATTTCTTCACATTCCAATAAAACATGCTCCACCGTTTCTCTAGCTTTACCACAGCAAGCACATGCCTCTTCGTCCTTGGCGTAACTCGCTTTATAACTACGCGTTCTAAGGCGTCCTGATCTCGCTTCGAAAAGTAAGGATCTTCCTTTGAGTTATCATAAATGGCTTCTTTCCTGATTTCGTTTTTTCCTTTGAGGTAGTTAGTCATAGCAGGTTCATTTTCTATTAACGCCACCCATGACATTGTCTCAGCCTCTCTCACTTTGCATTTGACGTTCTTTGTTGCCGTGTTGCTGAACATACCGGTCGCATACTTTCTGGTGCGCTTCCTAGTTCTTTTCCTCCTCTGAGTCAATGCTTTGCCTGTTACAAATTCCTGAACACCCTTCTGCCCCACATCTACTTTCTTCCATATTCCTCAGTCGTTCTTCAAAATCAATTTTACTCTGAGCCTCCCTTACTTCATAATTTGTCCAGTCCATATCATCCTGCACAACTTCTTTAGTAGTCTTTCCGTGAGCGCCCAACAAGAGGCATCCCACTCACCTTTGGTTGCCATTGAGTCCTGATTGTACCCCTGGCTTCAAGCAAACAACCGCATTTCTAAATGTAAGCCCTGGAACCGTTACACCTTTCCACGTACCCCGCAGCACTTCTTATCTAGTGTATCCCTATAGTTCTCTGTGCTTCATTATGGCCGCATTTCACTTCCCGTTTGCGATTGTTACTAGGCATTGCGTATGAGCCTACCGTTAAAAGACCGCTGTGATACGCGAAGAGAAAGAAGACGAGACATGCCGCGTGAGATGCTGTCGGCCATTCTGTGGTAGCAGCAGCCTGTAAATATTGTCATATACAATTCCGTCTCTCCCGTGTACTTGTTAATCCCCATAACAGTGTTGTTTTCCTGTGTCTCCCGATATCTATCGCCTTCATTTATTCATATACAAAGGCATTGTGTTATTACAGCGTAAGCTGTTATGGGCTCATTCCAATAGCCGTTTCCGTTCGCGATGCATGGTGTCCGCCGCCGCCGCTGCTGGTGTCCATAACCGCAATCGCCTGAAATACGGAAAAAGTACCCGTGCCCACCAGGATCAAGCCCAGGCCCGCTGCGCCGGAGTCGGATACTTTACCACTGAGCCACGCAAGCGCTTCGTATCAGGCTGGGGAAAAATGCCCTATAAACGCGCCCTAGGTCGGCGCGCAGGCGCAGACGACGAGATGCAATTGAGACGAGGCGCCCAGTCAACACGATCCCGAGCCTCCGCCATTATGGTGGCGCCATCTAGTTAAGGTGCCTGAAAAGGCAGCGTGCGCAGGCGCAGACGACGAGATGCAATGCAGACGAGGCGCGCAATCAACACGATCCCGAGCCTCCACCAGCATGGTGGCGCCATCTAGTTAAGGTGCCTGCAAACGCAGAGTGCGCAGGCGCAGGCGACGAGATGCGATTCAGACGAGGCGCGCAATTACGCGCAATCAACGCGATCCTGAGCCTCCGCCAGTATGGTGGCGCCATCTAGTTAAAGTGCCTGCAAGCGCAGCGTGCCCGTCATGTAAGTTGCATATTGCATGCTGCATACAACTGAACCTGGTTAACTCAAGCAGGTTATGTGACGATTTGTCACAAGTCCGTTTTGAAGATTCCAGTCACCAATCATGATCATCATCATCAACTATAACAACAACGTACCGCGCCACGGGTCAAGGGATGTGAGATGTAAGCCACGTATTCTGGATACCTCTTCGGTACACGTGATGGCGTCTCCTCGCAAGGTACGAACCGCTGCTGAAAAAAGTGAATCGCAGAGGTACGTGGACTTGCATCACACTTTCTATGCTGACTCAGTGACCCAAGTTGTCAAATATTTGGGGCCACTATGTATATGGTTGTGCTCATGATGTCGTTGTATTATTCTATCGTCGTCATTCAAGCTTTATCATCCTACTCTCGTCATGCCGTTGTCGTCGTGCATCGTCATGCACTCGTTGTCTTACCGTGGTTGCGTTGTCGTAGTGGTCGTACATTTGTCATAATTCCAATATCGTCATTTGACTTCCCACCATCGTCGTCATAGAGGCTTCGTGATGCAGTCGTCGCCACGCCATCGTCGTAACACCCTCCTTATAATGCTGTTGCCTTAAAACCTTCATCATTGCCTTGCCGTCATAAGGTCGTCATCATGCATTGTGGTCGTGTGGTCATTGTGCTGCTGTCGTGATCTTTCTATCGTCCTCTATCATACTTCATCCAACCGTCTCCATTCCGTATTTTTTGTACCATGGCTATCACAATGTCGTTGTCTTATCATTGTTGTCATGACGTTGATGTCATGTTGTCATTTTGCCAACGTCGTCATTTGAGAAACGTCATCCCGTTGTCGTCGTGCGTTCGTCATCATATCGCTTTCGTCTTTCCATTGACGTCATTCATTCGTCGTCATTGTGTCATAATCATGCTACAGCTATTTAATCATAATTAAACCGCAGTTGTCACGCAATAGTCGTCATTTCGGCGTCATCAAACAATCGCTGTTATGCATCCTTTTCCATACCGTCGTCCTCATGCCATTGGGTTCCGCCATCGCCGTCATCTCCACTTCGTCATCCTGTTGTCGTCATACCATCGTTGTCATTACATTGTTCTCATGCTGTCGTCACGTTGTCATCTTTAACTGTCGTGGTCATTTCTTAATCATCTCATTGTCGTCATGCCCTCATTCTACCGTCTTTGTCTTTATATTGACGTCATTCTTTCATCGGCATCACATCGTCGTCACGGCGGCGTCGTTCAGTCGTCGTCATACCGTCATTCTTATGGGTAACCTTAGTGAGCGGGTGGCTAGCGAAGTGGGCCGATACCAGAGACAGCGTATGTCGGATGTAGCGAAAGCAGCGGAAGTCTCAGAAATACCCCTATATATAATAAATTACCGTGACTTTAGCAATGCAATGAGTCGCTAAATTGCTGGAATGCTAATGGCATTACCATCGACAGTCATTGAAAGATGGCTTTTTTCGTAATGTATGCTTAGTTTTCAATCTAGCCTCACAACCCGCTATATATGGCAGTGTATGGCAATACGTGGTAGTGCGTGTCTACAGCAGAAAAAGAAAACCTACGAATTACGCATTTCTCCGACTCCTGTTATAAACGTAAAAAAGATATTGAGAGACACCTTGAAAACTAAAACGTGATGGCCTTATAAATACCTGCGAAAACGTAATTTTTGACATATTTTTGGGCTGCGTTCATTTAACCGATCACATTTGTTTTCATCAAATGCTTTTTGAATGAATTGCTTTGGTGATTATCAGTATAGGTTAAGAAAGCTCTAGATGTTGCAATAGATTTCGAGGGTGCTGTGCTTGCTCTATTCCATCGTGACAACTATTTTAAGGAGTTGCTGCAGCAATAATAATAATAATAATAATAATAATAATAATAATAATAATAATAATAATAATAATAATTATTATTATTATTATTATTATTATTATTATTATTATTATTATTATTATTATTATTATTATTATTATTATTATTATTATTATTATTATTATTATTGGATGTCGAATGCAATGATCGCTTAGGTGTGTCTTGCCTGAACCAAACGAGCAAGTTTCAGATGTATTTTCGATTGAACTCACTTTAATTGTACCTGACACAGCGCTTTTTAAATAATAGATTGTTGCAATGATTGAATAATTGGTGGTTACGGTGTTACGCCTGGAGTTGAAATGCTTTATAATATACGGCAAAACGGGTATCCTAAATAAATGTATTTTTCCTCTTCTGCGAGCTGCTCAATACACCCAGGAATTCAATTATATGATGGGTAAAAAGTAATGTTATGCACTGAAATTATCAAATGATTTTGCTCTTGCTTTCCTATACGTAGATATGGAGTACTCACGGAGTAATTAACTAATTAGAATATCTGTCAGCCAGGACATATAAAGAATTTGATGTTTCTGACAAACCTTGCTGCGTTTTTCTCCTGTTTGAGATTGTTAGTGAAACAATTTCACTTTGATGTTTATCTTATCTATGCAGTTGGTTCAGAGTTCAACAAAATTTGAACTCCTGAAGATTTCAACAAAGGCATGGATGGAAATGAATTGTATCTGCCTCAAATCAACGCTCCTAGCAAAAACAGTTGAAGGCGCTGAACGCACCGTCGACTGTTACACTTACGTGCCAATATCGTGAGTGAGCATCATTCCTAAAAAAATGTCTTTGTGTGTGCTATATTTTAAAACAGCTGATTCGTGTTTCGATTTTCCGGAATATTTTCAAGATAATTTTCCGTCCTACGGACACGGGCATAACCTAATTTTATTTCTGATTGTTCTGCTCGTTCAAAAAATAAGCAAACAATGCTGATCTCTGGGGTTCACTTTGATCATAAGTATTATAGCGCTAAGCGGCGCAAACAGAAGCTCAATGGGACGTAAGCGCTAAGCACAGGATTTTGCCTTTCATACGCTTTAAGAATGTAGTAAATGCGTCGGTGACACTTGTTACGATTTTCTTCAGGCACTGCATATAACTAACATAAAATAGAACAATGAACTCTGTGTGCAAAAGGTGACCGTGGTATTGACTTCGGCCTTGCGCCTTCTGTCAGGGTCGGCCTGCTGTAAATGTTGTACAGGAGCATTCAAATTAAAGTAGGCGCTTATCTCTCGACTGGGCGGATGCGTTGCGCTGCATGGTTGAATTCCTTGTGATCTTAAGTACAGCTGATCCATCTACATCCCAGTAATCTAAGCGAATGTTTATCAACTTCGAGGCAAGCATCGAACCACTCAAACTGACCCTTGAGCCCCTCGAGCGTTACCACACCGCTGCGTTACAACTCTATCTGCTGTTGAAATAGTTGGTACAATGTGTTAAAAACTAAAACAGTGCAATTTTGGGCTGTTTAGGTTCTAAACATTGTACCAACTATTCCAATAGCAAGTGCTCCAGAAGACATTGCAAATAGGATAGAAATAAAGATTTTTATTGTGAAGTCTCTAAGTCAAGCTAGTTTTTGTGTTGCATCTCGCAGTTTTGAACGCTTGACGACTATACGACCACCAGTCTAGAATGGGAAGTAGCTGATGTTTCGGTTGGCGTGCTCGAGTAGGTCGATGAAAGAGAAACAGCCAAGCGTGTTGATGCGACCTCATCACGCACGTGTTCAGTGTCATGTCAGTGTCTCTTCTATCACGCAGTCTTAGCCGCTATCGCCTTAGTTGAGGTAAGGGACAAGCGTGCCTAGCTGAGGCTTGGGTAATCTTCGCTATTGCGATCACTTGCAGCACGCGCCATTTCGCGTCGACCGTGCGCTGTGCTTCCTTAGAAGGCGCTCAGTGGATCGTTGTTTCTATCATGGAATGATGCAACGTCCTATGTTTTATTTTATTGCGGTCCAAGGAAACCATCTGAAAGAGATACAACTTTTGTGAGTTAGCTGCAGTGGGCTGCAATTCTAGACTCCAGCGAGCGCGTTTGAAAAGCACGTACCCTCCCTAACTTCATATTTCTCCCGCTACGAGATCTGACTCAGGTTGCGATCCAGAACATCCGTGCTTGTGAACGGTCGTGTTCAGGTATAGCCACCAGACGAATGTAATTCCTTCCACGTTTCGCTCTGACGTTCGCGTGACGCGTGTTTCTATTTGCGCCCAAGACCAGCCAGCGCTCCACCGCTGGTGCCGCCATGCGCCGCTCGTGCGTGCCATGTTTCTAGCCGCCGCCATTGAAACTGTGAACACGCTGGGCTGGCAGTGACTAGGCACAACTGTGACTGCTATTAAGGGATCGATGGTATTCGTAAATAAACGCATCACTGTTTTCATGATCCAAATATGATCTCACTATCAGAGAGAGAGCAGTCTACCTGACTGGAGCAGTATTTTTTATTTAAGGTGTGCTTACGATGCGCTCCGCAACACCCCAACGACCGCCGCTTCACGTCGGCGCCCGGCACCGCGGTTTCCGCCGCGGCACTGGGACATAACCGACCGCGCCGCCAAACAGAGAGGACAAAAAATGGTGATACTAAGAAAAAAAAACTTTCTAGCCAAGGCGCGATTCGAACCTGCGTACACCCGGTCTCAAAGCGAGCGTTGCAACAACTAGGCCATACAGCCACACTTCCAAAACATGCATTCAGGCGAACCATATCATTGCGTTCGAGCGCCCTCAGCGAAAGAAACCACCTAGAAACATGGTACGCGCGAGCGGCGCATGGCGGCGCCAGCGGTCGAGCGCTGGACTTGGGCGCAAATAGAAACACGCTGGCGTGACCCTTGGCTGGTGAAGGCATGGCGCCTCACAGCTGCTGCTTCGATACAGCCCGTTCGCCTCCTCGCATAGCAACCCAAGTGCGCGTGGACACCCAGGATCCATTCATATGTCTTGACACTAGAATGCTTCGCATTGGTATGACGTCACTACAGCTGAGTCTGAAAATAATTTTTGTCTTCAAACAAACTTTTCTAACCCTAAATCATGCCTGTTATGCACAAGGGAACAAATCATATTTGTTCTGCACGCGGAAAAGAGCCGGTGCCCATCTTTACCACTCTTCTCATTCACTGCACCATATCACAGGTATAGTTATATTCTCCCTTGAAAGCAATGGATAGCCACTACTCGTGCTTGACGAAGCATTGTGGCATATATAAGAAAACCTGCCACGAGGAATGTTCCGCATAAGGTCCAAGGGCGATAACAGTCGTCGCCGCTCGCCGTATGCTCCAAGTGTGAGTGAAAGCATGCGAGGGTGAGCCGATGATGGTAGCTAAATCTCGCGCGCACAAGGGAGGAAAGCGGAGATGAAGTGCGCCGTTTTCCTGTCGCGGGCAAGACACCTGGAGACAAGGGGAGGGGGGGGGGGGAGTTCAACAGTGGCGGCGGCTGCGTATGGCGCGGCCGCGCAGGCCCTATTCTGACAGCGATCTGCCATGGGACGGAGTGCGCCGAGTGCTGAGGGCTCCGCGTGCGCTGTGTTCTCTCCGCTTAGTTTGCGTTGAAGGGGGAGGCTGCACGAAGGTCAATTTCCCCGCTCCAGCCGCGCTTTCTCACTCCACCGTATTGACAGCCACTGTGCCCGGTCATACAGTGAGATGTGTTTATGTTTGCTTATGCGCTCGTGTTTACAAGTTTATACGGCCAATAGCCCTACTATCGTTGGTTTAAAAAGCTGTTAACTAATTTGTTATCACAATCGATGCTTCGGCTTTCGGGTGAAACTGTGACATTTTTTTATGGAAATCCATTTTCTTAGATGACATTAGTGCTTTGGCCCGCTCTGCTTTGTACATTATGCAATTATTATAATCGCCATCAATGTTAACCGACTGGCCGAGCTGCCGGGGTTACTGCTGAATTCGTGCCTCGTGCAAGAAAGTCAAGCAAGTGGTGCTATTTAATAGACCGCTATGATTTGTTCGTATCCGAAATTCGTATAACATCTCAAGCATTTTGTGACGTGTACTTTTCTATTTTTTGGTATTTGACTGGATGTTGAATTGTTTTATATGCGTAATATTTATCACTGCCTACGTATGCAGGATTACATTTTGTATTGTTAGGGTGGCCTTGTAGGAATGGTAGAAGCGTAACTAAATGATTGTGCGCAAACAACTTCCCCTTTCTTTAGGCATAGCCATGCTTAGAACGGAAACATTTTAATATTGTTAGTTTACGTTCCCTATGTTGTCGTATCTATACATATGCCTTCCACTGTGTGATCTATTTCATGCTTATGTCAGAACTAATTATTAGTTTTCTTGGTCCCTGACCTTTTACATTCATAAATTTATTCTCGGGGTACGAGAAGCGTAGCTTTTATTGTTAAATGCATTTTTAATATTGGACAAAATGAGTGTGAATGCATGCAGAGCTCGACAAATTCCGCCCAGAAGCATCTACGGAAGTGGGCCTTTAACCACAGCACACATACCAGCTGTGAAGAAAGAAATAAGCGGAGGACAAGGTGGTATAAAAAGTGATCGCTTTGTTATCGGGGACTTCGCTTCTTTCATTTAGGCGTATTCATATAAATGCAGCTGAACCCGCCGTGGTTGCTTAGTGGCTACGGTGTTGGGTTGCTAAGCACGATGTCGCGGGTATCAAATCCCGGCCACGGCGGCCACGTTTCGGTGGGGGCGAAATTTTAGAACACCTGTGTGCTTAGAATTAGGTGTACGTTAAAGAACCCTAGGTGGTCCAAATTATTCCGGAGTCCCCCACTTGGGCATGCCTCATAATCCGATCGTGATTTTGGCACGTAAAACTCCATAATTGTTTTTAAGTCATCTCTATGATGAAGTTGATATGAACTGCATCAGTACTCTTTTTTTAGGTGCTGATCGCATTACCTTATCATAGTGGACTAAGCAGGCAGTCAACGATAAAACTAAGCCATCTCCTGGTCACCCGTGCTCCTTGCTATGCGTGTTAATTTCGTACGCTAAATAATTTATTTCTTCCATCGCGTCCATCACAATTTAGTTATTTGCGAAAAATGAAAGGAAAACGTTCAAATTTCGAATGAATCAGAATGCATATACCGGCGTTGCACCAGCAATTCAACATTACCCACTGCGATTGCTTATTATTACACACAATATTAAGAGGGTTAAGACCTACAGTCGTTTATAGAATACTAGTAATTATTATTATAACATTGATACTATATCGTCTAATGATGCAAGAGTACTGAAAAATTGCTTCATTTTTGCAGAGGAGGTCCTCCAAAGTTAGAGCATACGTGAGTAGATTCCAATGAATTCCAACTTGGATGCGAGTAAACAAACTTTTCCTGCATTTGTGCACCAAAAAATGCATATTGACTGAAGGAGTAAATATGTCTTTTGATATCGTAAAATAAATGAAGTCTTCATGTTTTGCCGTCCTATCACGTTTCATTGAATGGCGCTCCATATGAGGTTCTCTTTCCACATAATAATGCTCTTCACCAACAAAACTGAAACAGGCCCCAACTATTAGCAATGGAAGCAATAATGCTCTTCACCAACAAATCTGAAACAGGCGCCAAATATTAGCAATGGAAGCAACCTATTATCCAGCGATTGTAGAAATTGATTTACTCATGATGTAAATACCATAAAAAGCTTGATCAGCTCTAGTAAGTGCTTTTTTTCTGTCTTAAGAAGCGAAATAAAGTCAACCTGACAAAAAAGCATTTGCTTTTAGGCAATGCACAGCAGCGCATTTGTTCTTATTGTCGCAAATTTGTGGCCTACTGCGAAGGGCTTGCAAAGATGTTGCAGTTTTTGCCTCTGATTCACACCCAACTTATTGCATGTTTGAGCCTACCTGTTTCATTAAAGTGTACTGTATGTCATCTTTCTAAATTTTAAGCGCTTATAACGTTATATACAAACTGGACGAGGAGGTCCTATGTTTCTAGCAACCGGCCAGCGTCATCGCAGGTGTTATAAAAATTATGTCCCTTGTGTTTTCTAAAGCACAATGATTTGTTAAAAGAATAGTTAATTAGGTCTCACAAATTCTTTCTGTAACTGTAATCTTTAGTTAAACATTAGGTTTGTACGAATGGGAATTCGCCCTTAACCAAGCAAATGTTGGCATTGGACAGCTGAGAGCCTTAGTGACTCTTTTACACATTTATCTGCGCTCACTTTACATGGCACAATATTACTCCTAAAAACAATTGATAAGAGGTAAAGATAGCCTGGCAGCTGCTTCCGAAGGCAGCATAACACACGTGCCTCGTGGAGGAAGGGATATGAGGAAAATACAAAACGTGGACAAAAAATACAGAATTAATACAATGTAGACCTTTACTGTGAGCATTACATTACTCAGTGGAAAAAAATGGGCCAACTTTAGATATCGCAATATTGCGGTTGAATATTCTTTGCACCTGTTCAGACGCCACCGCTACTAAATTATGTTTTATTTTGCAGAATTGGTTTTACGTCCATGATAGTAGTGTAAGTAAACAGATTTTTATTGTATTTATATACCTCAGCCGCGCTGAACATGATACGACGTATCTAGCTGCATAGAAAGGGTTCGTGTGTTAAAAGGAAGTGAGAAAGAAACACGCGTTCTGAGCTGTAATTTGCCAGCATATCCCTTTTTTGAGATGTTCTCACATTGAAATATAAGTATAAGTGAAGCAGCTACGTACCCTGTGAAAGTTGTCAGTATTTTTACCTTGGTGGTCTCGCTATCGCTGTTCTATCTTTTACAGTATCGGCTCCTATAAGTATTGTTATTCGAAATGGCCGAGGAGTCTTCCAAATTTGGGCGCAGCTGCTTTTTCGAAGATAAAGTAATTTAGTTGCTTTGATGTTCACAGTTTCTAATGAAATGCTGGTCAGAGTGTGTTCATAACTAAAGCAAATTGAATAGTTTCAGATGACCTAGGGAAAAGTATTTGTGGATGTTTTTTATGTGCGCATCTCGAGGCATTTTGTACAGCACTTTAACCTTCTTTAAAAGAATAACCTTCGTACTTTCCGCTGAACGGAACACTTCTTAAACGAGCAATTTCCCGTGACGCATTGTTTCACGGTCTGCGGCGTCGTCTTTATAAAGCCTAACGGAATTAGGTGTTATAAACTGTCAAAAGCATGTATCAAAACAATCGGCTGAAAATTCCTTTTGATGGAAGTCGATGGAAAAGATTGAGTTTGCTTTAACCATGGTGGTCATTGCCGCCAGACAGCGTCTGTCCTCAGAAGCTTCAGTGTCACCACGCTTACGAAAATATTCAGAGTTATCAGTCGTTAATCTGTGTCGACATTGACTCACGTCAGAACAGCCTTAGATTCCAGCTAGATGATTTATGAGGAACGGGTTATATTGAACTGATCCTCTTATCCGATGCAGTGGCACCTTGGAATAAATTCCAAACATTGTTTTGAAAGCAATAGTAACAGCTTACGATGTTATTTAGGAACATGACCAATCTCGCTCCTTGAAATGTGCATGAAAATACTGTATTGAAAACATCATCTATGCATATGCACTTCCGTCATAATTACTACTTCACCGTTATTAAGCAGCTCTGTGCAACAGTATTTTATGAGGGGGCTTTAAAAGTGCGCTAGCTGCACATGCATTACCGGTGCCATCAGAAAATGTCAAGTGGCGCAGCTTTGAATTAACGTGGATAGTTGCCGAAGATACTGCAACTCAGGGGGCTGCGCACCCAGCTCAGCCGAAAAAGTACTGGTTTTACCCACCCGTAAGGAGCTCCCTCCTCCCACCGTCACACACCCACACGCGTCCAAATTTTCGGGGCCGCACCACTACCGCGAGGTTCAAGACAGAGGGCTGTTCTTGCTTTGCATGAAGCACAACAAACTGGTTATCCACAACCCATTAGCCGCATGGTAACTAACGCATTAGCAAAAAAAAAATTGATGAATTCCAAAATGGCCCCATCATGACTACGCATCTTTGGAGTTCATCAATTTTTTTTCGGCAGCATGCAACTAAGTGTATGTTGCAACGTTGTCCACCACAATATCTGGACAACGCGTGATGCCCTCACCTCGTAGTTTTTTATTGTTAGCGTCCCAGGTAAGTCAGCAACTTGAGATATGTGTTTATGGAAATGGCTGCTTGTGTTAAGCGCTTAAAATGTAGTTGTATATATCTCTGCTGCTTAAAAATATCATGATATCCTACATAACGCATGTTTATTATGTGGTTATTTGCTTTCTACAAAGAAAGTTAAACAATTGTTATAAAATTCTAACTAGCATTCTTAATAAATGAGACGTTAAATGCTTTTCAGTACGGAAGAAATTGAGTTCGAAGTGACAGACGAAAATGGGACCACAATCGCTCTAAAGGCTCCAGAGCGCCGTGAGTATTCATTTTCCACCGGCTAACAAGTGATAGCATGTTGACAACAATAATATGAAGCTTGCGCAGCTGAGGCTAAGTAATGACATGAAACGAAGAGATTACGATTGCGTATTTAAAGCAGGAAAATAGAGCCCAAGCTAAAAAATAAGTGCTCATTGTCAACAGCACAAGTCTATCACATAAATTTTTTGTTGAAAAATTTGGTTGTTTCGAGCGCTTTTAAGAGATTTAACATGATAATCAGTGATATCTTGCACGGGTACTTCCGCTAGCTGCGGAGGACCAAGTAGTTAAATGCGGGTTTTGGTCGTGAGTGTGCGCCGCAAAGCGAGATGACGTACCTGCGCGACGAGCGCAGTTCAATGCTTAGGTAATCTTTCTTTCTTTTTATAAATTTCTCTATTGATTTCAATGAAAACAGTAAAATCTGTAGCAACGTGTAATGTACACTTATTCAAGGCTCAAGCGCACCTATTTCCTACGGTTCAATCTATTTTATGTGATTTTTGTTCATTCTTCACTTCGTGTAAAAAAAAAACCCCTCAAGAAATCATCGTAGAGGAGTGGGTGCAAATATCTTCCACCGGCAGAACTGCAGGTCACATATTACAGGAGTTGAAGGAACCAAGTTTTATGTCTCGACAAACAAAATTTGCCTAAACGTTACATGTGGGAGTGATTTTACACGTGAATATTTTTCAGCAATCTCAGACATTGTATTGGCCATACTATCATGTGCATTAAATTACTTTACACGACCCTCGCTCAGTTGGCTTGTCTTTGTGATAGATATTTTGCCTGATCATATATTACCCGAGCACTTGCAACATATCAGCACAGGAGAGCACACTGAGAAGCAGAACACAACTTGCACAGTTATTCTTAGCAGTAAAGGCGGCTGTGTGGTGAACAGCTCTTCAAGGTGCAAGAATAACAGTCAAGTCGCAAAAAGCAAAGAAGGTTTTCACGTAATGAAGTTGCCGAGTTCTGTTAAATTTATTACCATGTTGTAGGCGTTTTTAACCCTTTAACTGGCAAGATAACAAAGACTTGACCTAGAATGGATTTCTTGCTTTAGTTATTGTTTACTTTGCTTAAATACACACCAATTAAACCTGTCTCTCTAAAACTTAAGCGAGATAGAGTAGTTGACCAAGTGGTGAAAATTATTGTTGACCATGTAGTGAAAGATAAACGTATGGTCCAAAACTGAACTCTGGCACTTGCTTTGGCAAGGTCAATGTGTGTTCTTGAGCTGCACCTTAATGGAGTTGGGAAATAACAGCTTGCTTAAAAAAGAAAAAAAAAACGCATTGGGGAGAACATGACCCCCACATTCGCTAAGATAATGATGACGCCTTCAGGTTTTGTGACCGATACATCTGCTGCTGCTCACGCTCGACATTTTGTTGAATACCGCTATTCAGCCGGTACATAAATAAAACTAAATTGAAAGGCATAGACTAATATTTGGATGTGTCTAATTTTTGCAGATACTTTTTAAGTCATCCATTTTGTTTAGCTACCAGTTAAAGGGTTAACTAAGTTTCGGAGTATTCGTACTTTCCTACGAATAATAGAAGTATAGTAATAGAAAGTTTTAACACGTCCGATATTCTGGCACAAACAGGCAAGCTAGGCGAATTGCCGACTGCCTGACCGCAGTCTTGGGGCCACTTGTGGGCGCAGGAGCTCAACCAGACACACACAGAGCTAATTTTGCAGTAAACAAGTTTATTCTACTTCACTGTTGGTGTAAATTTTTGGCAGTGGTGTAATCATGCTCACGATTACCTCGATTTACAAATATGATGAAACAGAGTATGGCAAAAACAATTCTTGTCACAGGTCCTCGCAAAATCTAGAAGTTATTACTCGGAAGAAGCTGTTACAAAAAAGGCAATAAAATAAGAAAAAAACATTGTGTTCATTAGTGCTGGTTCAGCGAAATTCAACATACGCGGATTTCACAGAATTATATTTCCGAGACAATAGTTGTAAACGGGAAGACTATAGTGATTGTGACGTAAACCGAAACATAGAAGACACAGGCAGAATGCCTCTGTGGTGCAGTAATCAAAGTGCCTGACATGGCGATATCAGGTAACTTTAGTTTTCCAATTATAGCAAATATACGAAAGCGGAAAACCCCGGGGATTAGTTCCTCAAAGCCTTGTAAGGGAACTGTCATGAAGGTATTCATCTATACCTCAATGAATTTTTTTATGCGGCGTATTCGAGCAGTGCAATGTTCTTCATACTCCAGCAAACCCTGCGCCAAAAACGGCTGGGCTACCATTCGGTCTACAGAGCGCATATAAGGTTCTAAAGGCAGCTGCTAATTGTACACTCGTGGAATTTGAGCCAGAAAAAGACGGTAAGTACGCCCTCAATCTAAGAAACCTAAGGTGCACGCTATAGCACTTTTGTACATGCAGTGATTCATCCCTTCGTACTATTTTCTTGGTGTAAATGCTAACTGAATTCTGCAAACTACCACTGCGTTCGTATTTTAACGCGAAGCTGTCGTTCCCTTCCTTCCCGAGCTTCGCGGGGCTGCCTGGTTTTCTGGGTGCTGGCTGTGTTCTAGTGGGTATGTCGCTATTTTCAATGATGCATTTGTAGATATACTGTATATGTGAAGGTAACATCAAACTGGAATCAGAGGGATCACGTGCGCAATTATATTTATAACAAATATTGTAATAACTTGCCACATAAAATGTGAGCATATGATGTCGGCTCACATGCATCCCCAAAGAATACACATATCCTAACGGAATGGTGAAATATATAAAACAAATTCCTGGATATTTTCTTTTCTTTCATTTGGCCGCTAGTTGTGTTCGTATGCCCGTTAATGGCAAATTCTCACGAAAATACATGTCCCACTACTATACATATGTAATACCTAAACATTTATTGTCGGCTCACAGGTATCTCTCAAGTACACTGATTTGTTAAAGGAAAGGTTACTTAGATTTCAGACATTTTTTGAGTTACTGTATTTTTTAAATTAACCATTCGATATGTGCCACTGGGAATGCGCCCTGTTCTTGATCAATCTTCCGGAATGGGCATGTCTCACTGTGACAAATAAGCTCAAGAATTTCTAAATGTTGCCTGGTTAGTGTCGCATCTTTCTTTGCATTATCGAAAAGCATCATACATCGCCTTCATACTTGTGATATTGCTGCGTGTGCGTATGGCTCTGTAGATTTGCCTGAATTGTATTTTTTGGCATTGCTTGTGAACCATGCTTTGCGTAAACATAAAAGCTGCATGTCAATGACGCAGTGACCTATGTTGCGTATAAACAAAACCTTGCATGCGATTATCTGTTCCATATGGTGAAAGTAATTCAAACTGTACCCATCACCCTTAGTTTTAATGTATTTCGTTGACCGTTTAACTAAATTACCTAATCTGCTAAGTGATGATATGTGGCAGAAAAACAAATGTCTCCGTTCTTGTCATCAGCCTTTGGTGTCAAGCAAACACATTTAAAAGCTGAACGATTGTCAGCGCCAATTATTTATACGAGATTGAGCATATTGTTACGCGTGAAGGAGACCGTTTGTCACCCTTACGCATGAAGCTGCCGTTTATTGTAGGTCGCGAAGGGTGAGCGCAAGAGCGGCCAGCTGTAGATGTAGATGTAGAGCCTTGGAGTTACTGGCAAGCTGGTTGATGAACCCAGAGTCATCCTCTTCCTCTTTTCCAACCTGGGACCACAAGCACGTTCACCGGTCATCGTTTTCCTCACTAACGCGTCCGTGCAACAATATCTTTCTTACACTGTTAAATGACGCTCTGTATTTCGTTTTCGCGCGCGCGTGTCACTTTGCGTTCCGACTCACGACTGGCTAGCAGACAAACTTGTGTAGCTCGCACTCCTGCCCACTTTCTTCGGAGTCCTGCGAGGTCAAGTTGTTGCGGCTCAAGGTGCCTTTCGGAGTGTTTCACGCTAAACATTTTGTTAATCATCATCATCACCAGCCTATATTTATGTCCACTGCAGGACAAGGGTAATCTCCAATTACCCTTTTCTTGCACTAGCTGATTCCAACTTGCGCCGGCAAATTCCTAACTTCATCACCCCACCTAGTTTTCTGCCGTCCTTGACTGCACTTAGCTTCTTTTGGTATCCATTCTGTAACTCTAATGGTCCACCGGTTATCCATCCTACGCAGTACATGGCCTGTCCAGATCCATTCTTTCCGCCTAATGTCAACTACAACATCGGCTATACCCGTTTGTTAATAAGGAGTCAAAACGTTACCTTTACTATGTTGAATTGATGGCACGTTTTCTCGCGTTCGCAAATGTTATGTTTCATTGCACTCGAGTGACATCTCTATCCTATATTCGAGTAGGCACTTCCAAATTCATCATAACAACCATTTTCGACACTTGCTTGAGGCAAGTTCAGTCTAGCACTTTTGATAGCCATATTTACCGAGCGTTGCTACAACAAATTGGTGGCAAACTTTTTCTCATGGTCCTTAATTGGCAGTTTTGAGAAGGCGTCTTCATATGATTATTTTTCTCCTGGCCAGTGAGCGAACTCGAAAGCAAACTGTTGTATTTCGCTAATCCACCCAGCCAGTCTTGCTTTAGGTTCAGAAAGGCTAAGAATGTACGTCAATGGTTAATTGTCAGTTAAAAAAATATCACCGAAGATTAGCATTCCCTAACTGCAAAATTTAAGTGCGGCTCCCTACGTGTTTTCATTTCGTGATATGTTGGCCGGCGCGGACAATATGTCTCGTGCGGCACGTTGCAAATGGACAACTGCAATCCCCGATTTCTCTCGGGCGGATGACGTTTCAATTATTGATACTCTCGCGTTTCATTTTAAAGAGTTTGAAAACAGCAGATGCGATGTAAATGAGCTATGGATAAGGTTTAAAAACATGATAAATAATGGCTGTTTCGTACCCCGAATGACAAAAAAGAAGACACATAAAAAAACCTGGGTTTCTCGTGAGACACTCCTGTTGAAAAGGCGGTAAAAACAATTTAAGAAAAATGAGAAGAATTAAATAAACTTTGCAAGGAAATGAAGGTTCGTGAATTAACTTCACACATTAAGGACCAAGTCTGCAGTGATAGGCAGCGCTATTATGGTGACTTATTGCCACGTTACGGTGCATTAGCTCCAGAAAAAATTTGGAGAAGCATTAGCCCTAAATCAGAAGAGTGGGATGTATTTGACGTGAATGGTACAGTGACTCACGAAACCGAGGAAATTGCAAACCTATTTAATGCGCACTTCAGATCTGCTTTTACCTGAGGTAATGGTATTTTACCGTATATTGATGCAGACCTGCCTCTTATACCCGATGTTAGGATAACTGAAGAGGAAGTTTTTAGTATCATAGGTAATCTAGATATTAGAAAATCTTCCTGCCCACATGGCATTCCTAATGGTTTTCTTAAACGCAATATTGAATGGATGCCCAAATATTTACATATTTTGCTTGTGAAATACTTGAAATTTGGGCAAGTTCCGAACGTCAGGAGGACCGCCAGGGTTAAGCCATTATACAAATCGGGAATACGCAGCACACCCAGAACTACCGCCCTATTTGATTATCTTCAACTGCGTGCAAAATCTAGGAACAGATCATTCACAAACATATTACGGAATTCTCTGAGGAGCATAGCTTTCTAACAATTAATCAGAATGGATACCAAAAAGGCTATTTAACAATAACTCAATTCATTCAAACATTGCATGACTTCGCAAATAATATAAACAATGGCAAACAGGCTGACACCATATTTATGGATTTCTCTAAAGCTTTTGATAAAGTATCTCATCATAGACTACTGCACAAACTGAACACAATTCTTAGATAGCCTAGGCTAATTACTAGATTTCAGATTACCTTAGTGCATGTAAACAATTTCGTTACTTTTAAATACCACGACTCTAATAGTCTTTCCGTTGAATTTGGCGATCCGCAGGGCTCGGTTCCTGGGCCTCTCCTCTTTCTGATGCATATAAATGACCTTCCTAATACAATCAAATTATATGCAGACGACTGTGTTTTGTACTCAGAGATAGATAGCCCTTCGGATCAAACATTACTAAATTATGCATTTCACAAGATTTTTGCTTGGTGTCAAGATTGTTAGATTCATTCATTCAAATAACTTTATTAAGTGCCCTGCGATTTGCCGGGGCGGGCCTAGACCCCGCCTAGGCTTCGGCCAAGGGTTGTTGGCCCTTGGCGGCTTCCTCGGCTCGCTGGACGGCCCAGAGTTGGTGCTGCAGGTCCGAGCTGAGCAACGCAGACTCCCAGCGCGCGCGGAGGCTGTCGCTGTTTGAGGCTGCATCACTGTTATTGTGTGTTATACCCGCACATTCCCATAGGATATGCTCTAGGGTGGCTCTAGAGTCGCAATGTCTGCACTTGTCAGTCGTGTATAAATCTGGGTGTATTAATGTGCATGATAGCTGGACTCGGATAGGATCTGGTTTGTAACTGCCGCCGTTCGACAGACTGTTTTTTGTTTAATTTTGGATGAGGCGGCGGGAATGTGCGCCTCTGCAATCTATGGTGTTGTGTAATTTCATGAAATTTGGTCATTCGATCTTCCCACTCGTCGGTAGTCGCTGAGGCGGGACTAACCGAGGCTCAGTCCGTAAGCTCTCGAGCCATGCGGTGCGCCACTTCATTGCTACCGTCTGATAGTGTGTGAGCGGGTGTCCAGATGAGATGGACACTTCTGTCGTGGTTGTTACCTAATTTTAGGAGTCGTAGTGCCTCTGGGGAGATTCGACCATTGGCGAAGTTTCGTATTGCGTCTGGGAATCACTGATGATTATATCTGCTTGTGTTTGTGCTATGGCTAACGCGATAGCTATTTCCTCTGCTGTTTCTACGTGTGGCATGTTGACTGTAGCGCTCGTCGTGCATTTTCCCGCGTAATTTATCACCACTGCTGTGTAGGCGCGTTTGTGTTTGTACCTAGCTGCGTCTACAAATATGGTGTCCTTTCTGTTACCGAATTGTTATCTGTCAGTAAATTAAAAAAACTGTTTTAACACGAAAGTGTTTTATGCCGGGGTCCACCAAGACTTCACTGACGTATTTCCGTCACGGAAATACGTCATAGAACATAATACAAAGAAAGAAACCAGAAGAAAAAGTTCCACAAACATGCAAAATTTGGAAATCGAACCCACGACCTCTCGGTCCGCGACGATAGATCGCCGAGCGTTTAACCCATTGCGCCACAAACGCATTTGCAGTGAGCTACACAGACGCGCCTTATATATCTAACACTCCTCCGTGTACCCGCGCTCTTGCTCGGGGCGGTGCCGCCGCCTACGAGCAGTAAAGAGAAGTACTGCATTATGACACTAACGCGCACCGACAGTGAACGCTTCGGTGGTCTCAGCACTATGACGCCTCGATGCCAGCATTCGAAGGGACGCTGGCATCAAGAAGCACTACCAACGCCACCTAGGTGGCGTTCACCGTACTCAGCACAGCGGAGCGTGGCCTCCGCAATTAGCTCTGAAAATGTTTCTGAAGTTGATCGCGGAGGCTGCAATTACGACGCGCGGTACGCGCTGATTTGACTCGGTGACGATTCAGTTACGTGCTTTGTCTTGCGCGTTGTATTAGTGTGTCAGTTACGTGCTTCGTCTTTCGCGTTGTGCTAGCGTGTGCAGCGTAGTGCAGCTTCCATATGCACGACGGTTGCTCATGGTCATCGACGTTGGTAGTCGTGATGGAGAAGACGTGCCACCAGGCGTCAGCGTGGGTGCATCAACGCCTAAGGGCGCTTTAGCCACAAAACACCAATAGACATTATATATCAATGTGCAATAAACATTACACTACTTCTGTGAAGACACGTTTCACTTTCGTGTTCTATACCGATTCCTATATAAGAGGGATCAACCACATTTTTTTATGTGCATTACTCACAAAAAGACCAAGTTTAGCTTCTATTACCCTGCTAACAATACTTTTTCCATCTGAGGTAACAGAACACAAGTACATTGGCCTGTGGATAACTACCAACCTCAAATGGAATCGGTACAATAATAAAGCAACCGGTAGTGTCTGTCGCAAACGTTTCTTTTTTTTTTTTAAAGAGAGCATTAACCCTTTGTGAGGCGCTATTTTTTCATGTCATTTTTTTTGCTTAAAACCTGCAAAACGACACTCAGTATGACTTAAGAAGTTGTTTGAAAAAATTTGTAATAAATTCTGCCCAACAGTTCTCGTAAAAAAGTGGTACATATATGTACCACTGTCTTTATTACAGGGTATGAAAAGTGGTACACATTTGTACCGCTGTCCTCTGGCGGTATCAATAAAAGTTGTCGCAGTTTCACCCGAAAGGCGAAGCATCAATTGCGATAGCAAATTTGTAGAGAGCTATACGGAGTAATGATATTAGCTTTATCAGCTGTATAAATTTGGACATGCAGCAGCACCGGCAACACGCAGAACTGTTGTCGACGCCGTCGGCGTTTTGCCCGCGTTCGCTCAAAATGCGTGCGGCGTTGGTGACTGTTGCCGGAGCCTCTGATATAAATAGGCACTTGGTGCCGCAGCTAAACGTCGCCTCCCTTCCTTCCCCCTCCCCCCCTCCCCCACGGCCTCTGGCGCGTCGGAAGAAGGCGCGTTTGCTCTACATATGTGGTGATTGTAAAGGAGGAAAGAGACGCCTACTTCTGCAGCCCTTAAGCGAGCACGGCGCAGAACGTGCGTTTGTTCTCCGCCGTGCGTTCACTCCCCGTGAAAGCGCGCGCCCCTCGCGCCCTTTCACTCGCACATACAGCGTTCGGCGCGCGGCGACGATTTCATCTCCATTGACGTCATACGGAACCTCACGGCGACGGCGACGGCGACGCCGACGGCAGAAATCTGCTTTTGAGTGTCCATATAATTGCTATCGCAATAAAAAAAGAAGGTGTAGCTGACATAATATTTACAAATCATTTGGGCTCTTTATTTGGGAAATGGTGTGAAGCATTCAATGTAAAAAAAAAAGACGCAAAAAAAACCTCGCACACATTTTTATTTTTTGCTTTTCAGGGCTGCCATCACGTCACACAGGGCGCTGCATGATTGCAAGTAAAGCTTCTAGACATGGCTATCATACCGGTACTACACATGCACGCAAGACAAAATGTGCTATAACCCGCGATCGCAAGTGGCCCCTTCCGACACTTGACACACATCACCGCATAACACTACTGTACGACGGAGAAGCTAATTTAGTGCACTGCAGTGTGACATAATCACAAGTTCCTCGTCGAGATAACGATAACCCACCGAACCGGTCCCGTGTGATCGGGAGGGTGTCTAAGCAATCGGGAGTCTCCCGGAGAATTTGGGAGAGTTGGCAAGCGTGTTAACTCAACCTGGGCAACATGATCGGCGCGTTAGCCGCCCGGCGAGGGCTAACAAAAAACATTTACCAGGCGTGTTTACGCAGCGTTCTCGAGAATTTCCTTGAGGCCACAATAGCGGGTAGTGAATATTCAACAAGGCACTTCGAAGAAGAGACTCAGCATGCGCGCCATATGGCGTAGTGAAGAAAAAAAAAACAGAAAACAAGCTTCTAAAATACTTTGGTAGATGGCAGCACTAGTAATAGTGGCGCTAATTAAACCCCGTTTATTTGATATAGGCATTTGAATCAAGGTAAAAAAATTGCCCGCCAATCCACACTGTGAGGGTGGTTGGAAAGCGAATCTTTTTACGCTACCCTCACGGTGACTGCGGCGCACTTGTTATTTCACACACTACAACGTAACTTTAACCACGGCCTTTATTATTATTTACTTCACAACAATGTTCACTACTTCTTCATGATCGGTGTGATATACACTACCAGACTACCCCATAGTGGGGTAGTCTAGAAAATGAACCAAAGCAGTTACTAGGCTGGAAGGGTTTCGAATGACGTCAACCCTCTTTCAAGCAGCTGCATAAGCTTTGCAACAGCTGCAATCTAATATTACGGACCGCGCCGAGCCTGTTTCCGTTGTTTGCCCACAGCCCTTATCATCCATCATGTTGGCTCATCAATTTGAAGCTTGTTTTTGTGGTTTTTCTTGCGAAAACGAGTGCTTAGTTGTACGCTGAATGCCTGAATTCAAGTAAGCTATACTGCTATACCTGCAATTGTTAGCGGTTCGTCGGGATCGTTTTTTGATTACAACGACGGACACGACAAAACCCTTGGCTGGTAGAGGTACAAAGCTTCGCTTTAATAAAAAGTGGTACATATTTGTACCACTGTCCCACAAAGAGAAACTGTCCACATGTCCTGTTCGCTTATTAGCACACAAAGCAATCAAACGCCCAGTACTAGATTACGCGGCGATTTTTGGGGGTTCGTTTTCGTAAACTAACATAAAAGCGACAAATCTAAGCGCTAAATTCACACAGAGAAACCAGAAATTATGATCTTTAATAGAATCATCGCCCCTTCCACTCCATGAAAATGGTCAAACAGCTAAGCTGTGTTAGTTACACCGAGTTAACTACGAGTGTTACCTGTGCATATGTTGGACGTGATGCAATTGCGTAAAAACAAGGTAACACAGATCTACAACAGGAAGTTATATTGAAGCGTTGCGTGGCGAGAAGAGGTAGCGGCTTCCGACGCTACTCGACGAGTGTCCAGGGGCCGTATTCTGTAACGCTTCGGTTTTCGAAGGCTTCGGTTTGGCGGTGGCGTCACATTGGGGCGGTCCGTTGACGTACTGAAAACGTGTGGAAGGACAGACACCAATCGTCGCGCAGGTTTTTTTGTGGGAGTGAACGTCACAAACAGAGGGGAAATATAGCAAATTACGTACGCTTCGTGGTAAATAAAAAATGTTTTGTTGATGGTATTGATGAGGTTTACATTTTTCATTATGAAACGTGTGTGAGTTACACTGGCGGCGAGCGACTTAGCAAATTTTGTTTACTTCGGTTGACCCATTTCTGCCGCTAGGTGGGACGTCGTACGCTAACTTGGCGTTCAGCTGCTCCCAGAAGTTTAGAGCCATCGGAGAAGCCAACGAAGAGCTTTGTGCCCCCGTTTCTTTGTTTGCTGCGTGCTACCTCGAAAAGAACGGCGTGTCTGTCTACCTACGTACTGTTGACGGAGTGAGGCTTTTTCTTCCGCCGTTCGTGTGGCCTTTGATGCGGGTTGAATTAAGCGCGATGTCCTCGCACAAAGGCAGCCGCCTCGGACCACGAGTGTCTGCTCGCCAGCGGGAGATATTGGTGGAGTTCATGGAACGCCACCCCTACCTCGTCAAATCGTCGTGTGCTCCGAGCCCGGAGCTCATCGCGGCGCGCAAGGATGATATGTGGAAAGACGTCGTCTCACTCCTGAACAATGAAGGCCCTGCAGTGAAAACGATCAACCGGTGGCGCGCCTTCTGGAACAAGGAGACGCACGATGCCGCTGTTCACGTTGCAGAGCACAGGTGAGGTCGGGTAATGTGGTCAGCAGTGAATGCGCTAACGACTTTTCTTGCAGGGGCACTGGGGGTGGCAAGCTGCCTGGACTGCGCGGGCGTATCCTTTCGCTGGAAGGGGTAGCCAGTGCAATTGGAGTATGCCCCAATTTTTTTGAAGACGCCGAAGAGGTAGGTAATGTGTTGCATTTGTTTCGGACCTTTTACCGAGTAAATTCCGTACAGTTCACGAGATGCCGCATAGAATTGCACCGGAGGCGTTGTAATGACTTAATTCAGGGGTGCAATGCACGTTTTAGCCATCAAGCAGTGTGTTCATTGCGAGTGATATAGTTTTAGTTATGATTTTTAAAGATTTTGATATTGTTGTATAAGCGAGAACGCGCTTTCACTATTGTAGCAATGACATTGAACGCGCTTTCCCTAGGCGACATCAGACAGCTCATGAAAACAGTGAGAAGTTATAATTATCGGTGCGGCGAAAAGCTGTGTACCAGGCAGCCAAAGGAGCTTTAGTAAAGCCAACATTTTCAGCCATATGAAATGCGTTTTAATGCTTTTTTCCACCAATGAGAAGTAAACAATGCTATCTGCACAGGTCAGCGAAGAGCCAAGAGCTGCCGAGAGCCGGCCCAGCGGTAGTGTGTCCGTTGGTGAACAACCGGGTACGAGTGGGATTCAAGGTAAAATAATTTGTTAAGAGAATTTAGTATAATTAACTAGCGTGACAATGGTTGTACAAGTTTGTACTTGATGCTGAGCGCTAATTTTGATGTCCTTATGTCGCAATGTCTTTTGGTTCTTCCTAGCACGCCTGCAGCAGCAGCCTCAGCAGCCCGTGAAGCGACCCGCGCCTTCGGAAGGCGAAGATGGCGGTAGTAGGAAACGTGAGTGAAACCTCTATGTGTGCATAATTTATGGCACACTTAATTGGTGCGTGCAGCCTGCATTACAATAACATCACAATTTAAAAGTCACCATGCTGATGACACTTGTGTACAATATGTGCAGCTCAGTACTGATGAGACAGGAATGCAAATGTTGCCAATTTATACCACAGGAAATTGTATTTGTGATTAGTAGAAATAGTAGAAATTTACTGAAATAATTTTAAAATTATGCGTTTAACCATGCCACCCGAGATGTGATCCGTCCCATGCGGCAGGCAGCGATAGCAGCAGGATTCGAAAGTGAAGGGGTGGGGAGGCGCAGTATGGAAGTGCAGTGTGAGGGTTTCATACACCGTCTTCGTTCTTTTATTTTCGCACAGCTTGGAACATGTCGGATTCTGTCTTAGTTATGGGGCTCCTTTAATGCTTTGTTTAAACATGTACAGTCTGTTTCACACTAAGGGGAAAACTCGGAGCGCCTTGCAAGGTGCTCCGAGTTTTCCTTTACGTGTGAAAGAGACTATGTTCCTTCTTATTTGGACATTGAATGCACATTCCTTCTTAAGAGGTGCTGACACTGCTAGCAGGATTTCTTTAAAATGAGGATGGGCCTCATGGAAAGTAGATACACGAGCGAAAAAGTAAATGGTTTTGGCTACGCGACACCATTTTTTACTGTACAGTTTGGTGACGTCACCGCAAACATTTTTACAGGCCCACGGCAGGGTGTCCCAAGCAGAAGCAGGTCCCCCAGAATGGATGAGGTGGTGGCAGATCTATCTGCGAGTTACGGTCATTCAGTTGACCTGTATGACCAGAACCTAACTGTAAGAACAATTTCTGATATGTGTTGCCACACTGATCACCTTATGTAGAGAGATAAAAGTGCGAACATTCTTTGCATTTGAACTGCTGATACACATTCCAAAATGCACAGCATTGTGTTATTGCAGTGATTGCTCCACTTAACAGTGGTGTCGAAATTCAGTAACACCTTTGGCAACAATGTAACAATAATGCTTTATTCATTTCATATAACTTATAACGGTTCCACTGTAGATATGACTTTAATGCCCACAGCTACACTGAAAAAAAAAACTTAATTTAACTTTTTATTGCAGAGAGGGCGACTAGGTTGTGTAGCAATGATCACGCGCGAATGTATGCACTGGACCATTGCACTGCAGCCTTGTATATTACATCCAGGGGAAACAAATTATGCACGTAGACCCGTTAGCATCAGTATACATACCACACGGTCGATGAAAGCAACTACAATTTCTCCCTAATTAACCTGCATAACCTAACAAGGAGGAAATGGGCTGTGTCGCGGAATCCCTGGTCTGTACACTTTTGCTCGTGGGTGTACGTCGTGGGAAACCTTGATCTTCGAGCATTGAAAGTAAATGTAATGGCCCTGTTCAAAACAAAAATTGCATTGCGCAAATGTGTGTCCACATTACATGAACGCTTAAACGTTGAGGCAAGCCTTAGTCTAACTACGCATATCTTTGAGCACTTTTTTGTTAAGCTTTGCATGGTATTGCTATTGTGTAGCTGCACATGGGTGCATGTGATGTGTACTTTAGTGAAGAAAACGTTAAAATTTATTCGTGAGGCTTTTGTTTCACAAATATTGTAACTCTTTGCACCTTTTACACTAAAGGTTCTGCAGGACCTCGCGACTGGTGTCCGGGCGCTCACCGATGCTATAGCTCAGCAGGCTGCTGACATCGCTCAGGTGGGAGACACCTTGCTCCGCCAAACTCTGGCCCAGGAACGCCTGGCTACTGCTGCAGAGCGACAAGTGCAGCAGAATGACATGATGCTGCAGGAACTCCGCACCTTGACTAGGATGGCCCCAGCATTGTTAGTACTGTTGCATCAGTCGCTTGGAAATGCGGTCAGCAGTCGAGAGAAATGCGCCATAAATATGTAAAGCCAAATGGCTTTCTTCGCTTGTACCATTGCCTTTGTACCATTGGCATGTAGTGTGCCAAGCAGTTTTTTGTTCCTAAAGGAAACTTGTTTTCATCTAGTCTTGACAGTGTGTGCAAGCGAAGCTGCATTGTTTTGTTGGCCGAGAACATGTGCCGCACACAGTAATGGGGTCACAAAGGTTTAAACTCGCAATGACGACGTGTAGGGCTTACTGTTGCTGCGGTATCCTACCTCATATTTTACATCTGACTGTGATAAGACTTCAGTATCTATTGCTGCAGTATCCCACTGCATGCTTTATACTCAACTGTGATGCGACGTGGACATGTATTGTTGCGGTATCCTACCTCATGTTTTACATCTGACTGTGATAAGACTTCATTATCTATTGCTGCAGTATCCCACTGCATGCTTCATGCTCAACTGTGATGCGACGTGGACATGTATTTCTGCGGTATCCTACCTCATGTTTTACATCTGACTGTGATAAGACTTCAGTATCTATTGCTGCAGTATCCCACTGCATGCTTCATACTCAACTGTGATGCGACGTGGACATGTATTGCTGCGGTATCCTACCTCATGTTTTACATCTGACTGTGATAAGACTTCATTATCTATTGCTGCAGTATCCCACTGCAGGCGTAATGCTCAACTGTGAAACGACTTCAATATCTCTTGCCGAGGTATCCTACGACATGATGCATACTTGACTGTGATGTGGATTTATAGCTTTACCAACTCTTAATACAAGGGTGGTTCATGTGGGAGTATAATGTATTCAGTCCATGGCCTGTGCTGTGGTTGCAACAGAGCAAATTTATTTGTAATACATCAGTCTTATGCCATTATATGTACAATAAAGAAGCAATAAAGTTTACAGAACAACATTCCATGCTCTTCAATATATTTTCACAATGCTCAATCTCTTTCAGTGTACTTCAGACACATCGAAAGTACAGCAGCGGCCACCACTTACGGTAGCACGGTGGTCAGTGACCACATAACCCAACAAGCCAGTTGGGGACAGTTATGCAATTGAGTTAGGTTCGCAATTCACTGGGAGCACTTGTTGCATATTGCGAGTGGGCAGAGCCTGCCAAACGGGAACCAGTTATTAAAGCGAGGGTTCCTTCAACTTTTCTGCCAGTGCTGCTGGCTGTGTTGTCTTGATTCTGTGGGTAGTGGTGCATGGACCATTCTTAGTTGGTGGAGCGATTTGTCTGGTTAATTCCGATTACGAGACTCTTGCTGCCTATTAAATAGGTGTGAGGTTACCGGCACCTTGCAACCTTCTTAGACAAGCCGCCCCAAGCTGCATGAAACAGTACTAATAGGTATGTGATGCCCTTAGATGTCCGGGGACACATACGCGTCTTCATCCAACTGAAAAGATGGGGTAACCCGTGGAACTTCTTTCGTGATTGGCAAACGGTCTTCCAATTAATTGATCCCCTTGAACGAGGTATCCCCAGTAAGCGAGAGTCATAAGCTCGCGTTGATTACGTTCCTGCCCTTCGTAGACACCGCATGTCACTACTGCCAACTGAATGATTTAGTCAGGTCTTCGGAGCGATGTCTGTTGTCAAGATGAGCAAACACTTCATTGGACTTGGAATAGACTGGAAAAACTTTATTTAGGTCCTGCAGGACGCGCTTAGGTCATTTCTGCATTGTCTTGTCGTGACGGTCTCTCGTAGTGATTCCACTGTCGTCATGCCCACGACTTTGAGAAAGTTAGCTATGCACAAACATTCACTGAGTCATCTTGCTACCACTGCCACGTTTGCATCGTCAATGAATCACCGTCGTGCCTTCTCCGCGGTACTGTTGATTTCGTCGTAGTGATTTTACTGTTTGTTCCGCCTTCGTCTTTATTCAATCATCGTCACGCAGTCACCTTCATGCCATAAGGGTTGTTCCGTCGTAACACATGGCATGTGCACGATCGAGTGCGTCAAGTTTATGTTGAGCGAGGCAGTTCCAAGGAAAAATGTCTCCAACTGTGTCATGTAACCTCTATTTGCAAAATGTTGCCTGCATGGATAGTGTTCTTCGCTAACATCAATGCAAGCGGCACCATCTACAAGAGCTAAAGAGATTGTCGAAGCACATTGAATTTCGCAGACTTTCCATTATTCTCCAGTGGCACATGTTGTCAATGAATGTTTGCCAAAAGGCTAACACAAAGCCTAGAAAACTCGGGGGAATATTATTGCTAATTGGCACACACCCCGTTGGAGACGTGAACAATATGTGCATTCATGTTTGCCGCCGCCTCATTTGCCGGCGCATCCGTCTTCGCACGCTCTGCAAATATGCAATGTGAAGATTGCGAGGCAACCTGAACATGTTAATTATTGCAGAGCGAGCCTGCTTGGCGCTCTCGAACAAAGCGCGTGGAGGCGGCACCAATTGTGCCAAGGGCAGCGATGGGGCCTGTGGTGGCTGCACTTGTCTTGTTGCTGCATCACTCGTACAGCTTGTGTCGTCATCTTCAGGATCATCTGGCAGCGGATCCCCTGCCTGGAGACAGAGGTTGTGAAGCGCAGCACACGCCGCCACAATGGTGGCTGCTTTGCGGGGTGAGTAGTGCAGCGTACGGTACCTCTGCAGGCACCTAAAACGGCTTTTTAGGATGCCTATGCATCTTTCAGCCGCATTCCTGACGACGGCGTGTGCTTCATTGTAGCGCCCCTCTGCTGTCAGCCGTGTCGGGTGTCCGGGCACAGGAGTGAGAAGCCAGGGCTCCAGAGGGTACCCCGAATCTCCTGCATTTACAAAAAATGTTTTGAGATGTCAATGATTCATTGTGCGAAATTTTGATAGGAACCGCTGCAAACAGAAAAAAAATGTATTGCAGCACAGAAATGCCTGCCTGATGCAGGGTATAAATGAAAGGTAAACAAACGCATTGCTAACTAATAGTGTGTCTTCCGCACGGCATAAAGTTCCTATTTGTAGATTAATATGAAAAATCCTGTTCGTATTGAACCTACACAACACATAAGGGAAATGTGAACTATCATTGCTACACTTACCAAGCAAAAACTCCTCGTCATTCAGGAGGCCACACGTCAGGCGGCGGCGCAATGCTGAGTGCCTCCAGACGAAGGAATCGTGGCATGATCCTGGCATGCGAGGGTCTATGGCCACGATCCTTAGGTCCGCATCACACACCTGCGAGAGGGAGTCAAACGGTCTCTTCAGCGTTCACCTTCTGTTGCCCATTGCTTAAGGATGATAACACGTATAAACAGAGTGCTTTAGAGAACGCTGCTTGCACGGATATGTTCATTTCAAAGTAAATGCCGAAATACACTAGTGATCAGATATGCTAGCCTGTGTGGAATTCCTACGCATTCGTAAAGATACGCTAAAGCATGTATCCATCATTTTCACATTAACGTGCACAAGCCGCATCACATGCCACTTCACTATGTAGTTACTGATACCACACAGGCTACACACTGCTACCACGGAAGCTACACAGCTACTCGTCAGGAATTGACGTCCGTACACGACCATAAACGCATTATTTAGATAGCATTGACCGTAATCTCAGCAACATTTGAACCGCAAACAAGTTCGGGTATGCTACATTTCTAGCTATGCGACAGGGGGTTATTTTCCCCGCGCCTTTTTCAAGCCTAAGAAACATCGTTCTTCTCGCACCATCCATGGGGACTCGACACCACGCAACTAATTTCGCGTCACAGGTGCTCTTTGTATACTTTAAATGGACCCGCTAACGATTCAGACCAAGGACTGTGTTTGAAATTGTTTACTTACCACCATGCAATTCAAAGCGTAAAATCCCTTGCGGCTCCAGTACGCCTCGGTTTCCGCGGGGCTCATTTTTCGCGGCCGGACGATGGCAATTAATGTTCCGTCAACACAGCCGACGACACCAGGGAGCTTGCCACGTTCAAGGAAGCGTTGCTTGACCGCCACCTTTTCTGTGTCCGTCGGAAACTTCACCCATCCCTTTGCTTTGCCGACCGTTGCAATGGCTTCAGCAACGGAAAAAATTATGCGGCTAACTGAGGGCTGGGACAGGGCGACAGTTTCCTCGTTGGCCACGGACTGCTGGAAACTTCCAGTCGCAAAAAAACGCAACGCACAGAGCACTTTTGTCACAGTGTCAATGCCACTAGCGCGTTGCGGCCCCAACACACACTCAAGTTCCTCGCACAGGCGGAGCACTGTCTCTTTCGAGAGTCGGAATTGTCGCCTGAATTCCTCGTCCGTCATCTCAAAGGCCTCTTGTCGGTGTCGACGTCGTCGCTGTCTCTCACACAGGCTCGCTAAAAGCGCGAGAACAGGCGCCACAGACACCGGACACGCTGCCATTTTGCTCTGAGTGCCGCGATCTCGCCCGTGCACACGGCACGCACAGGCTCTGCACACGGCACACCGCGCTTCGGATCAGACCGAAGCAGCGCGCGCGGCTTCGCTTCGTAGCAGACGACAACTTCGGTTTCCGCGTGATTGACATGTGCATGACGTCATCAAAAAATGCGTTCACGCCCTGAGGCGATGGCGTCACCCAGGCGGCGACCAATCGCTGCACGCAAACCGAAGCCTTCGAAAACCGAAGCGTTACAGAATACGGCCCATGGTGATTGTAAAGGAGAAAAGAGACGCCTACTTCTGCAGCCCTTAAGCGAGCACGGCGCAGAACGCGCGTTTGTTCTCCGCCGCGCGTTCACTCCCCGTGAAAGACGCGCCCCTCGCGCCCTTTCACTCGCACATACAGCGTTCGGCGGCGCGCGGCGACGATTTCATCTCCAAATGACGTCATACGGAACCTCACGGCGACGGCGACGGCAGAAATCTGCTTTTTTAACACAAAAGTGTTTTATGCCGGGGTCCACCAAGACTTCACTGACGTATTTCCGTCACGGAAATACGTCATAGAACATAATACAAAGAAAGAAACCAGAAGAAAAAGTTCCACAAACATGCAAAATTTGGAAATCGAACCCACGACCTCTCGGTCCGCGACGATAGATCGCCGAGCGTTTAACCCATTGCGCTACAAACGCATTTGCAGACAGCTACACAGACGCGCCTTATAATCTAACACTCCTCCGTGTACCCGCGCTCTTGCTCGGGGCGGTGCCGCCGCCTACGAGCAGAAAAGAGAAGTACTGCATTATGACACTAACGCGCACCGACAGTGAACGCTTCGGTGGTCTCAGCACTACGACGCCTCGATGCCAGCATTCGAAGGGACGCTGGCATCAAGAAGCACTACCAACGCCACTTAGGTGGCGTTCACCGTACTCAGCACAGCGGAGCGTGGCCTCCGCAATTAGCTCTGAAAATGTTTCTGAAGTTGATCGCGGAGGCTGCAATTACGACGCGCTGTACGCGCTGATTTGACTCGGTGACGATTCAGTTACGTGCTTTGTCTTGCGCGTTGTATTAGTGTGTCAGTTACGTGCTTCGTCTTTCGCGTTGTGCTAGCGTGTGCAGCGTAGTGCAGCTTCCATATGCACGACGGTTGCTCATGGTCATCGACGTTGGTAGTCGTGATGGAGGAGACGTGCCACCAGGCGTCAGCGTGGGTGCATCAACGCCTAAGGGCGCTTTAGCCACAAAACACCAATAGACATTATATATCAATGTGCAATAAACATTACACTACTTCTGTGAAGACACGTTTCACTTTCGTGTTCTATACCGATTCCTATATAAGAGGGATCAACCACATTTTTTCTTGAGTGTCCATATAATTGCTATCGCAATAAAAGCCTACAAACCGTCTCGCAAACGAAAGCAAATGCACAGGATGGCAATGAAATTGTTCACTGCCGCCATATTTGAAACAAACCGTAGGGTACACCCTCGTTCTCGACGGCGTTCGCTGCCGTTACGTCCGTCTCATTTTGTTGCTTCGGGCAACACCTCACAAGAGTAGCTTTGACACAGCAGATACATATGACGTCACCATGCTCTAGTAACAAATCGGTGTACTTAAAAGATAACTCTGAGCCAACACGCTGACAGGAATGGTGCGGGAATCTAGGAGCGGTGAAGTGCAGTACTGCATCATGACACTAACGAGCGCCGACAGTGAGCGCTTCAGCTGTCTCAGCGCAACAAAGGCTCCAACGCGGGATTCTGCTGAGGTGACAACGCAGTTTCAGCACACGGTTTGTCCTGGCCCCGCACACTCTCAAGTTCAACAAATGGCCACGAAGGGAGAAAAAATGTGGTTGATCCCTCTTATATAGGAATCGGTATAGAACACGAAAGTGAAACGTGTCTTCACAGAAGTAGTGTAATGTTTATTGCACATTGATATATAATGTCTATTGGTGTTTTGTGGCTAAAGCGCCCTTAGGCGTTGATGCACCCACGCTGACGCCTGGTGGCACGTCTCCTCCATCACGACTACCAACGTCGATGACCATGAGCAACCGTCGTGCATATGGAAGCTGCACTACGCTGCACACGCTAGCACAACGCGAAAGACGAAGCACGTAACTGACACACTAATACAACGCGCAAGACAAAGCACGTAACTGAATCGTCACCGAGTCAAATCAGCGCGTACAGCGCGTCGTAATTGCAGCCTCCGCGATCAACTTCAGAAACATTTTCAGAGCTAATTGCGGAGGCCACGCTCCGCTGTGCTGAGTACGGTGAACGCCACCTAAGTGGCGTTGGTAGTGCTTCTTGATGCCAGCGTCCCTTCGAATGCTGGCATCGAGGCGTCGTAGTGCTGAGACCACCGAAGCGTTCACTGTCGGTGCGCGTTAGTGTCATAATGCAGTACTTCTCTTTTCTGCTCGTAGGCGGCGGCACCGCCCCGAGCAAGAGCGCGGGTACACGGAGGAGTGTTAGATATATAAGGCGCGTCTGTGTAGCTCGTCTGCAAATGCGTTTGTGGCGCAATGGGTTAAACGCTCGGCGATCTATCGTCGCGGACCGAGAGGTCGTGGGTTCGATTTCCAAATTTTGCATGTTTGTGGAACTTTTTCTTCTGGTTTCTTTCTTTGTATTATGTTCGTACATTGTAGACGTCATTTCCGTGACGGAAATACGTCAGTGAAGTCTTGGTGGACCCCGGCATAAAACACTTTCGTGTTAAAAAATCGACCGAGCGGCGCTGCTAATAAAACAAGCATAGTACATCGATTAAAAACGTGCCCCCGTGAGCACCATATATCCCGCTAATGGTGCTGTAATAAGCGCAATTTTAACCTACAAGCTTTCTCCCACTCTTGTCGAAGCATTTATATTACATGACAAAGAGCACTACAGTATTATTCCTAATTATACATTGTACTCTTGATTTCTTAATTTTTTTGCCATTATAAACGCAAAATAACATTCAGCATCATTGACCACACAGTGACCTCTGGCCTGGATTTAAATTTTTACCGGTACGTTCACGTAGAAATGAGGCACGGATTCATTGATTCATGCGCTTCGTTCTCTTTATTCCATTTATTTACCCTAAGGGCCCAGAATCGGGCATTGCATAGGAGGTATAACACCAAGAAACTTAAAAGGGGGTTATAAGCATGAAGAACAAAACACCAATAAAGAACCTAAATCTTTGCAGCATTAAGCAGATGCACTACATCTAGTAGTAGCAAGAAGTAATTATTATATAATGCAATAATACAATATCGAACTACAGCACTATTAGAATAATACAACAAATACAGGACAGTGTTCAACGGTAGTCAGGTGCACAAGCAGGATAACACGGTTGATTAGAAAGGATCAGCTGGAATGGCAGGTTTTCTCATTAAGGTAGGTTAGTAGAGCCGATTGTAAATCAGATAAATCCTTAATGTTGGCAATGTATTCGGAAGGGCGTTCCATTCATTTATTGATAAGGCTGTAGGTGAGTGTAAGTAGTTCTTAGTCCGAGGGAAACGTGGGTTTACCTTGAGCTCGTTGTCAACACGGGCGAAGATGTGGGCTGCTGGATGAATAAATTGGCGTGAAAAGGCATTGTCACGGTAGTATACACTAACCTAACCTCACTGTCGTTCAGTGAGTAGATTACGAAGAGGGGGATGGTGCTGTGGCCTGCCGCTTTCTCGCTCGCCAGCGCATATGCAACCTCATTTCCGACGCCACCCGTGTGTCCCGGTCCCCGGTCCATCCAAAGTAATGCTTCCTGTGGAGCCTGCTGCTCCAGATCTTTATGCCGATTAGTATGGTTCCTACTCTCGGACCGCCTGTAAGCTGCTATGGGCTTACTATCAAATTTCACAAAGTAGTTTTAATGGGTCACCTAAAGAAAGCATCTGCAAACGCAAACTTCTTCCTGTTGTGGTTGAAATTCAGTACTCAAGGGCTAATCGAGCAACCAACACTCCTTTTTATCGCCTTCGCAAATGCAAAAAAAATACGTTGCTTTATATTCTTGTTGTGCTCTACAAAGTGCTTTTAACTAATCACAGTAGCCCTTTAATGGCTGCACATATAATTACCCGAAAAAAATTATTTTCTATGTAAATGGTGCAAGACAAATAGAGAATAACCATAAACAATAAAAATAAAATATATTTTATGTGTACTTTTCTAGCAATATGAAGGAAACACCAGGCCGAAAACTGGAAGTGGGATCACCCCAAGCCACCTATGGCTTCATTTGAAGTTTATGCAGACAGCTCTCACGATTTGTGATGCAGAGGTCTACATTTCCTTTGCTTTACATCGCATATCCATATATACCTGCCAACTTGCGAACTTGTGATACGCTTAGAGTATGCGTTCCTTTGTCCGATGTCGAGAGACTCAGGGCGTACACACGTCAGTGGTTTGTTGTCCGTAAGCAGAAAGAAATCCACGCCTTCCAGATGGTGACGGAAATGCTTGATGGTGTCATAGATGGCAAGCAGCTCTCGGCCGAAAGAAGTGGTGTAGCGCTCTTCTGAAGGAGTCAGCTTTCTTGAGAAGAATGATGTCGGGCGCCAAACTCCGTTGTCCAGCCGTTGTAGCACTGCGCCGATGGCGGTGTCTGAGGCATCGACCATGATGCACTGCGGTATACCTGGCTGCCGATGCATGAGCAAAGCGGTGTTTGCGAAAGCCTCCTTGACTCGACGGAAAGCGTTGCATGCTTCGTCAGTCCAAGTAAGGGCCTTCGCTGTGCTCTCCACAGTTGCTAGTAGTCTGTGTAGAGGTTGCAAGATAGCCGCGCACCCAGGTACAAAACGGCGATAAAAGTTGACCAGTCCAAGGATGTCGCCTAGTGTCGCCAAGTGTTTCGGGAATTCTCGCACAGCTTTCACATTTTCCAGGTGGCAGCGAATTCCGGCTCTCGTTATAGTATGGCCCAGGTACGTCAGCTCAGGCACACCAAGGTGGCATTTTGCTGCGTTGACGACGATGCCATGTGCAGAGAGACGTCCGTCGAAAAACGGTTGGCAGGTGTCCCTCGTGCTCAGGTGGAGTAGCGCTAGCGATAAGACGATCGTCAAGGTAAACGTGGTAAATATCTAGACCACGCAAGACGCTGTCCATAAACCGCTGACAGGTCGGTGTTCACAAAGAGTTTCGAAGTCCGAATGGCATTCGGGAAATTCAAATATGCTGAAAGGGTTGCTATCGCGGTATTCGAGACGTCCTATGGTGCCACTGGTATGTGGTGGTATGCCTTCGCGAGGTCCACCTTGGAGAAAGTTGTAGCATCGTGCAAGTTCGTTGCAATATCATGAATGTGTGGCACAGGGTAGCGGTCAGGTACAGTTGCTCGATTGAGTGCCCGGTAATCGCCACATGGTCGCCAGTCATCTGATGCCGGTTTTCGTAGCATGTGAAGCGGAGATGCCCAAGGGCTTGACGACGGCTGGATGATACCAAGCTCGAGCATGTGCTGGAGCGTTTGACGAGCCAAATGGAGCTTCTCAGGGGACATGCGACGCGGTCTGGCATAGACGGGAGGACCAGTCGTAGTTATATGATGGAGCACGTTATGCTTAGCCGCAGTGTTCTCCATGCTTGGCGCATAAGGTTTGGCAACTCGTTCAATTTACCCACAAAGCGCGATGTTCCGGCTAGTCCGGCTGGATGAGGGTGTCTTCAGGGCTTGCCTTGAACTGTTGCTTGCGACACAGGATCATACAGCCGTCGGTTGCACACGTCTACCAAAAGACCGAAATGACGGATGAAATCGGCCCCGAGGATTGCAAACTTTACATTGGCAATTATAAAAATCCAAAGAAATGTTCTTTGGAATGAGGCTGAGAGCAGTGGACGATGACCGTAAGTAGCGATCATTGTATATTTGACTGCTTGCAATGCACATGAGCTCGGGCGCATACGGTCAGCTGGAGAGGTAGGGATTACGCCCACCTCTGCGCCTGTGTCCACAAGCAAACTGATGCCACAACTGCGTTCGGTGAGGGACGACTTTCCGTCGATATTGCAGCGTTGGTCGCCCTCAACGCTGGCCTATGACGTTTGCCGGATAGTCACATGGCGCAACGCATTTGCGCGCAGCGTCGCCATGTTTCCTGTGGTACCAGCACCAACGCAGTCGCGTCTGCTGTGGCGGTGCAATGCCCCAAGCGGCACGTCAGCTCGGGTCAAGGTTCGATGCGCATTGGCAGCTCCTGGCACAACGATGGCCTAAGGTTAACAGCGTGGGTTCATATAAGGGCCGTGCCATTCTGGTTCAATTATCAATGATGGCCTAATATTAATTGTGTGGATCGAACATCGGCTGGGCCACTCTGATTGAGATCCAACGCTGACCCTGTTTGCACATGTAGCAAACAATATTGTTACGTGTAATTGCAAATCGTTGGTCTTCACTGCTGGAAAATGCTGTTATCACAGTAAGTGAGCGCAGAGCCGAAAGAATAACTGAAATCTGCTGCAAGGTAAGTATAGCTGGTAGCGAAGCTTACACAGAAGTCCATACGTTCAAAACATGGCTGTTAATCGGCGGTTCATGAGGTTTACCGCCATCTGTGTGAGGAGGGAAAAACACTTCCGGCGGAAGAAAAAATAATGTGACGTCACATTCGTTAAAAACAGAAGTGACGTCATTTTGTTCACAAAGGCGCAAAATTTGTTTTCGGAGGCCTGCCATTAGAGCTGTATATTCAAATGCCCCGCCATTCGACTTGATGGGCGCTCCGAGCTTTCAACGCGGAAAGCGATGCAGGAAAAAAAGGTCACCCTTACGGGGGTCGAAATCGCATCGCTGCGCAGGACATATATTCTTTGGAGGCCGGCGAACACTTTGGGCGTAGAGTGCGTAGAGTGCTCGTCCTTTCGTCGGATGCCAAGCCCGTCGGCCAGCGCTGTCGCACGAAAACAACTAAAGTAAACGAAGCGTTTGGCTGTAGGCAACTAAACTACTTTTGACTGCACAAGTTAAGAAGGATGAAACTACCCGCGTCACCAAATTCAGAAAAACGTCGGCAAGCAAAATAAGACAACGTGTGAGGAGGGCGTATTGTAGCAGGTGAAATTTTTACGAGCGCGCCTTTCTGCACACTCCAACAGCTGCATTGCATTGCAAGTGATAGCGGCGTCAAGGGCCGCCGCTATCGATGGGCGCGATTACGGTTGGCGCTGAAAAAAAGGTACGTGTTGATAATGATCAAGTAAAATGGAGTTGTCTCTTCTTTTTCTCGCCATGCGTTATAAAATTGATTAGGAATTTCTATTTTAGTTGATTTATTCTGTCTTGCTTTAAATAAAAAGGGCTTTTTTCTATCCCAGTGCTTATTCCTGGCCCTC